>NW_010558261.1:69889-93121 GCF_000687285.1 Phaethon lepturus | reverse complement strand
CTTGTTCTTCCGCTTTCCCTGTGCTAATTCATGTGACCCCTGATGAATTGATTCAGCTCTCAAAGCATGCAGAAGGCCTGCAGGATTGTGGGTGGGTGTTGGAGTTGTTTCTGAAGGTGGCAGACATCTGTGAGAAGAGCTGTCACACCTTAAGCTTTTCCCTAGAGGTTGCATGATTTGTGCTAGCTCTTGAGAAGGCTGTGATCATTATGCTATGCCACATAGCATAAATATTGTATGGCTGCATTACAAGATTATGAAATTATAATCACTGTAGGATTAAACTAGAAAGGAATGTTGGCTAGATGTGAGGAAAATGGTTTAAAATTAAGAAGAAATATTCTGTCAGTGAATATTGCTGGGAGAATAACTCTGGAGACTGAAAACTTTTTTACTCAGGTTGGCCAGCATTGGGTGAAAACTACAGTCCACACCTCAGTACAAGCTGTTGTAACAGCTTAGAGCCATCAAAGAGAAGTTTGATTCCTGCAGTCTGATTTCCCTGATATCTTTAATGGATTAGCTGATGTAATAGCAAACAGCGAAGGTGGCAGGATTTCAGATGTAGATAGATGTCCATTAAGAGTTTGAATGACTTAATGTAATCCTCCTACAGAGGACTCTATCCATAGCAGAGTAATGACTTCTGAAACTAAATCAGTTCTTGAATGACAGGTTCTTGCTTGAGTTCATGACTCCAGTGCAGCTATCCTTATTTACACAGTAGTTCCCAATTCTGTTCACAATTAATCTAGCCTCTCTGTTGACACTAGCACACTTACTCATGCAATTTTATAAGTAAGAGCACAGTCAGGCCTCAAGAGAGGAAAATCTCTTTATTTCCTGGAGCCACATATTCCCCAACTGCTTGTTATTTCCAGTATCTTCTATTTCTCCTGGCAGGAAGGTGCTTTCTCACTTTAAATTGACTTCATCCAATCATCTTTCTGTTTTTCTGCCTCGTACTATATTTGTTTCCCCTAGAACACACTCACTGCACCCGTTACTGTAATGATTTAATGGCTTTTAAATCTCTTCAGCCCTCATCAGTGAGCTTTCAGTTTTTCTGTTGCAAAATTTAACACAGCTGTACTGGAGGAGGTGGTGGAATAAAGGAAGAAAGGACATCTTACATTAAACTGTTCACCAGGAAAGTGACTTTACATAGGGATCTATGAACTGGGCTCTTCTACCTTTCCAACTTACATAGCCAATTTTTAAATCTTTTTCCACACTTGGAAAACCTAAAAAGAAAATGTTTTAATTCCATTTTATGATCAGAATCCTATATCTACAGGGGAAAATAAAAAAGCAAAGTGATCTGCCTTCAATGAACTAATCAAAACTGAAAGTGTGGATGGGGGACATATGGGATGGTAGAGATTTCATCTCATCTTGAAGATGGACAGAAGTTAATGACAGTACTCTCTTTTTGTACCTTTCTCTTGGCACCTCTCACGTACATTTATATTTTGCTTTCTTTCCCAGTGGGTTCTTTATGTTTTGAGATATTAGAAAGACTTTTTGTGGAATAAATATTTTCTTGCCCCTCTGTATGTCTTTGGCTATTTCCACATTCCTCTACAAAATAGCAGCTCCGCCTTGTGCTCTCTCTCCGCAGCTGTACCTATGCTGTGGGCTGTGCAACGCACAATGCAGAGGGAAATGCAGGGCATCCTTGGAGGAGTATGGGCATTACAGGACTGCAGGTCAAAGCTCCGTTCACAAGTTACTGCATAATGCTGGTAAAAGACATGTCCTCCACCAGCTCTTCTAGAAATCTCTAATAATCACTCATCAAGATCTTAGTGCTGCAGGATATTCAAGGGACAGACTAGCAATGTCTTCCATCTTGTTTAGGTATTGGCAATTTCTTGCAAGGGAGACTGTCTCCTGCTGAGATATCCCATTTCATAAAGACCACAAGTGTTTTTTAGAGGTATTGAAGGAAATACTGCAGTGCTAAGAATGATATTCAGAGAGACAGCTGGATGTGCTAAGTAAAGCTGAGATCAGGAGATATAACATGAACTCAACAATGGGCAATGAAACCGTGTATTACCTGAGATTTATACCTTTCTGCAGCTCCTGTATTGCTGGTTTTACTATGAAAAAAACCTGACCAAACAAGAAAGTGCTGGGTAAGATATACTGGTGATTTGATCACATCTGGCTATTCTAAAGATGCTGCACAGGCTGCTGCATCTGGAAAATTATAGAGGTTCCTTTAGCAGCTCTAAGCATAGGACAAGCTGTTATATGGTTGCAAGATAGTTTCAGGAACTTGCAGTTCCAATAAAATCTGCAGGCCTTGCAATTGGTGGTGAAATCAGACTGAAAGTGGGGTGGGAATTCCCCCTGCCCCGGGTAAAGAAAGGTGCAAGGGCTAGGAGAGACTTAAAGCAAAGCTCTTCTCTCAGAAGAGGGTGAGGTGTTCAGATCTCCCAACAATATTTCTTCCGGTAAATCTTAGCTGCTAGTAAGCTCAAATAATTGAAACAGGCAGTTAAATGAAGGAAAAGTGAAACACTTTTGGAAAGCTTTTTGGCTGCTAGAAGAGATGCTCCATAGCCAAAAGTTGGAGCCATGATAAACCAGTTCCAGTCTGCATTAGTAACCATTGCTTTACATCTGCCTTCCAGAGCTCAGACTGGCTTTTTGTAGCAAGGTGGTACAATGCATCGTTGATCTTTGAAATCTTGCTCAAGCAACCAATGCTGGGAATACATAAGCGAGCACTTTTGCTCTCCAAAAGGACTGCCAGAATAAAAGATGTGTTGAATGTGTGCTTGAAATGGCCTATTGTTAGGGAGGATCTCATGGCATAAGAGCTCATGGAAACAAGAGCTACTTGACTCTTATTTCCTTGTTTCAGTCAGCAAGTGACTGCTGGGAGAATGCATATGAACTTGCACAAACAGCATCATAGAAGAGGTTACTGGTATATAATGTAAGTCCAAGATCAAGTAAGCAAAGCTTTAGTAGGTTCTTATCAGGGAAAGAAGGAAAAATTACTGTTTTCTGAGATAAAGGTGGTCCTGTGGCAAATGGATTGTTCAGAGAGAATTCTCTTCCGAGAAAAGAGAACGTAAAAGTTCTCACAAGAGATATGGATCAGATATAGAGACATATGAAGACTTCTGTGTCCTGAAGTTAAGAAAGTCAGTTCTCTTGGTGTAGAAAAACTGTTTTTTTTAGTAAAAAAACTTTTAGGCTAAACCACAACAGCATCTCACCTAATCTATTGATGACATCTGTTTAAGGATGTCTGAATTTGGTTGGATAACCAATGTATTAGAGTAAAAGAGCTCTTCCTGACTCCAGAGGCTTACTGGAAGTGTATATGTTATGCAAGAGTCAACTGATTACCATGATGATGGGAGATCCAGACCTCACCCACCTGTTCACAATAGCAGAAATAAATCCTACTTCCCAGTAGCTTACATCCATAGAAACATCCCGAAGCATCTCAGGAATGCCAAGACACACATACTACAAGTCAGCAACAACTATGCATTAGCAATTATTTGTGGTTTTACTGCATTCATCAGTATCACTGAGCTCCTAACATAATCTATCAAAACTATAATCTACAGGACCACTTGTTATTACTTTATAGGGCTTTTAGGAGGGGAAGTGAATAGTAACTTCTCTTCTTCAGGTTGCCTCATAAATTTATACATTAACAACCTTTCTAGAGACTCCTTTTTTTTTTACTTATAAAGCTGGAGATTGTTTTGTATCTGTGTTATTCAGTGTGAAAGCCCAGAAATGGAGTGAGAAATAGGGGAACTAAGATCAGCCACTAATTCTGGATTGTCAATTTGAGAGCAATAGCATAGGCTGTATCTGTCTGAAAATTAGTATCTACAAAGTGGACTCGTGAATCTGAACTAATCACCCTGAGCCCTCTCAGGGTGAGAGGAAAGGAACTGTGTGCCATTTATCTCAACATAAAATAGACATTCAGAAGAAGTTAGATGGTCTGTGTTCCAGATTTGTATTTATTTCTCTCCACTGACTGAAGAAGGTGTAAAAACTAGCACAGGTAGAGATGTTCACACTGTACGCAGCTAAAGTTAGGTGAAGTGAATCACAACCCTTGGTCTGATCCTGCAATGCATCAGAGTTTACATATTTAATTGATACCAGCTATAGAGGATAGGTGCTTCTGAGAAATCTGGAAAGCAACAGGTGGGTTCAAGCAAAAAATGAAAACGCCCTTGATAGGTCCTTGGAAATTTTTTGCCTTAAAAAAGCATATTAAATGTTCTTCATCTCACAAGCATTGCTATTAGTAGTGGAAGGTATTCACATTGCTTTGCTTGAATTGGTTAACTATATTCTCTAATCCACCCTCTTGAGGAACTTGCAGAGAGATTCCAGTACATGCATCTTCTATTTTATGTGATGTGAATGCACTTCAGGGGAAACTTTGATCCCTCTCACTATCTGCAGCAACTCATTGCAGTACTACAAGACAGCTGGGTCAGTCTCAATTACTTCATATCAGATTCAGTTGCTTAATTGGAGACCGTGCTGGAGAAAGTTTGTGAACTTGCAGCAAAAATAGCCCAATTAAATACATTTTGCTTCTGAAAATAGACCCGGTATTTGAACTAGCCATCTCCTTTCTCAGCAAAACTTAACAATAACTAAACGAAGCTAACATTTTCCAACTCAACAATTCTCTAACACACAGCATTTAGGTATGGAATAAAAAAGGGTTTAGTAGCTGACCCAGAAATTATGACCAGTGCCCAAGAAATAGCCCATATCTAGCAAGAGGAAATGCAAATTGTTCAACTACAAAAAGAAAAGGTGATTGAAGAACTAGATACATTCAAAAGTCTGGTTATAGGATAGGAAACTTTTCACCAGAAGTGCTCAGTGACCAAAATCATAATGCACTGATAACTATAGATGCTACTCTATGTCTGAAAAGATGCTTCTCACTCCAATCTTTAATCAAAAGCAGAATAAGATTCAGGAACAGCCCACAATCTCTGCACTGATTTCAGACGATCCAGTTGGTAGCTTGGATACAGCATGGCTGAACATTTCAGATTGCACTGGGGCTGAATTTAAACTTTGTTACCATGGACGATGGAGAACTATCACATTTGGGTGTTTTCTTGACTACCTCAAATGAGAGACCAATCACAAAGTGGGGTTCAAACCTGTAAATTAGGTGCATGAAGAAGAAGAGCAACTGGGTGGCAAGAAGTTCCAATATGCTAGGTAACAAAATGAACGGAATAAAGCAGATGGTCTGCAATCTCATTCACGGCATCAAAAAGCAAAAGAGTGGACACTGGTGTGATATCTAGAATACTATATTAACAGACCCGTTACGTGGAACTGAAGCCAAACAACATCAAACAGTATTTCTAACAATATTACTAAACTCTCTGACCCTGCGGAAACAGGATGGCTGCATCCAAAATTGCTTATTGCAACTGTCTCTGATCATCTCCCCAGAAACTAGAAATAATTTTGGAGAGTCCTAGATCACCTATGCCAAGACCAGGCCTGGGAAAGTTCCTTTGCCTTGTTTAATCTAGTGGTACAGCCAAGTGCTGGGCTAGCAGGAGAGATTTCCCAGAGCCCACACCAGAACAATAACAGTTCCTTCTGGCTTATTTAATTTCTGTTAACAAAAGCTTTGCGATAGAGAAAGCACAGATGCGGTGTTGTTTGCTTGACTGAGGGGAAAGATGATTGTAGTGTGATAGAGAACCCAAGCAAAACAAATTTTTTAGAAATGCAATCTTCCCAGGACTGAAGCTTCAAGTAAGATCTGAGAGGTTTCAAAGAAAATACACAGCACACCTCTACAGCAGCCTAATCCTGCTTATTTTCCCCCCAGACTACTCCCTCTATTCCTTTTCCAGGAAAAACTTAATTGGCCAATGCACCCCCAGAATCCTAGAAGAGTTTTGTGCAAACTGCAACAGTGTTGGGTGACTTAAAACAACAAGGCTGACAGCATTATGTGCTCTCAGTGAATTCCTTGATAAACGTTTCCCACTTTTTCTTCCTTTCAAACCATTCACTTTAATTAGTCCAATCCTATCCAACAGATTATTTACTCATAAGCTTCCTCTGAGGAGCATATGGAAGTTAATTTCAGCCACTGGATGTGAAGATTTATGTTCCTGCTCCTTGTCATCATGTACCGAGGTCCCTTCTAACCCCACTCAGCCACTCCGCTTTCAGAAGGGTAAACCACCCACCGCGGGCAAAGCAGTGCGATCCCAGATTTACCTGGTATTTGTGGAGCCACCGTGCCTGCTGACAATAACCTGTGGTGAGGATGCTTATTTTGATTTTCCACCGTTCACTTTGGCCAGATGACAGAAAATGTTTTCTGGTTTTTTGTTGTAACTGTCTGAAAACAGAAAGAAATGATAAGGAATTGGAGATTAGCACCTCATGACACTAAATAAAGATCAGCAAATGGACAGTTAATCACACATATGGACAGCTTCAGATGCACTTTTTGCATTTATTTTGGTGCTTCTGTTTTCTGATTTTAAAAAGCAGATGTCAGTTTTGCTTTTCTAAATAAGCTGTCCTCTTCACATTTCGAGGCAGGGAAGTTGCATTGTCAGGAGTGTACTACAAAAAAATCCTAAATAAATGAATGCGTTTGGTGGAGTAGTCAGTGTTTGGAAACCGTACTGTATAAGGGAGAGCTTCACAAGCCAAAGGAGGAAAATAAGAGAAGGATTACATAGATTCACCCTGTTACACTATTCCTTTCATTGGAAGCAGAATTAGTCATCAGTAAATGAGCGCCTGCTCTGGGATCTCTAACACTGCACTGTGACCTATTCAGTGAATGCATTCATGCTATCTTCTGGGTAAGACAGTGTTCCCAGGAAGGTTTTGGGAGAAAAGGAAAAAGTTGGAAAAGGATCACGCAAGCTGCGGTTACAATAAATGTGCCTATATGCAGGCATTTCCTACCTGGCTGGGAAGCCTTAATGTTCTTCATGTAAGGAAGCTACATTTTCCCAACTAACTTGATATCCTGGATTGGATTAGGGCCCTACCATACCAGCTCATGGAAGAGCCTTTTCTGACCTCTGGTAATTCCTCATCTAAATGACAAAGCACACAAAAAAGCAGTCAGAGAAAACAGAGGAAGAAAGAGGTGCAAATTGTTGACGATCATACAAACGTCCTCCCAAATTAGTGTTTTACCCACTCGGACATACCAGCTTCTAAAAGTCTGCATTAGGCCACCACAACAAAACCCCTTGATCCTGTCCAAAAGATAACTGTTCTCTCTCCTCCTGTACCAGCATTTCTCCTCTTCTGTCCCCATTTCATCTGATAGTTTAATGGCATATTTTACCTCATACTGATTCTCAACTCTCTATTTTATTTCTCCCTGGCCTAGTAACAGCATTGCAAGGCTCACATTTCAGTTTCACCCTGTGGAGAAGCAATGCTGATTTGCTTTCCTTCCAGATGTGAAGCAACCCGTTTATGTTTAATATTCGCTCTTCAGTCACACAGCAGCCTGCATTTAACTACATTTTTATGCATTATAAATGCACATACATTTGAAGGAATAAAATTCCCTCTACCCGACATCACCCTAAATGGAGCTGAGGTGAGCTCTTGTTTCCCTGAGGCAGCCTGACATTTGAAGATCATTTTTAACCATTTCAGTTTTGAAGTGTAAGTTTTCACTTCCTAACTGTGTTTGTGGGTCTCCAAGTGCTTCCCAAAACAGGCATTGAGTAACCCTCCAGACAGTGTGCTAAGGAATGTAAGTGTCACTTATCAGACGAGGAGAGTGTCTGAAAAAGAGAAAAGACAAATTTACAAAAGGTCTAATAGGGATTTGGTGTCAGCTCTCATGGATGCCTGATGCCCAAGTCTCTGATCTAATCTGTGCAGTGCATGCTCCTCATAAGCAACTGGCTCCAAGTAAAGTCTCCAAAATCTGCTTTGCTTCTCAGACTTGGATGATAACTGATCAATCTGCTCCACACACACACAACTGCACCTCTTGTCTCCTGGAACACTGTCATTGCGGGCTGCAGTTTGTCTGTAAGCAACATGGGGTCAATAGCAAGTGTGGGTTACTTTGCTGTGCGGGTGACTTGGTCACCCAAACTGACCAGAGGGTGGTAGCAAGCCCAGCGGTATATCACAAACTCACTGGAGGTCTCAGGATTCATTCTCAAGGCTGGGGAAGGAGCACCCATAGCCCTGCAGTCCTTTGCCACCTTTACTTAGTTCTCTGTCTTTTTCAGTGAAGTGAAACTCTCCTGTCTAGAACAAGCCTCCACCAACCCATGCTACATAGAATCATAAAATAGTTTGGGTTGGAAGGGACCTTTTAACGTCATCTAGTCCAACCCCCCTGCAATGAGCAGGGACATCTTCAATTACATCAGGTTGCTCAGAGCCCCTGACCTTGAATGTTTTCCACCTACCAAGTTGTAATAATTCATAGCCTAATCTAGCCAAGTGTCTAGGCTCCAAGGCTCTGATGTGCCGAAGAGCAGGAGATACTGCCTTTGTGTTTTGGGCATCCCTTGGCATGAGTCCAAGTTTTCTGCAACCCCTCTGTGTATGGTACAATGCTCCTTTTGTCTCCATGTGGCAGACACAGGGATCATTTATCAAGATTCACAGTACTACAAAACTCCCGGTGAAAAAAAGGGCAAAATTTTCTAAAGTAAGGCACATTTCATTAGCCTTCTTAATCTGTATATTTATGGACAACTTCTTTCTGAATGGACTCTGCAAACCTCATTTGCAAGTCACAATACATGGTGAATAATTGCAATTACTGTCCACTTAATGAGACAATGATGCTTTACTTTAAAAAAAAAAAAAACAACCTCACAAAACCCATCTGCCTTCAAGTGTGTGTATGTGGGTAAATACTCTCCAGCGCCAGTTGGAAAACAATTTATGGAGTGACAGCTACTTGTCACATGATGTGAAATGTGGTATTTTATGGGCTGATTCTTTTAGATCTCCAAACCTAAGCAAAATTTTTGTTTAGTCAGAAATCAGGATAGATCCACTACAGAGTGTCAGATCATAAAGTGGCATTGACTATTCTCTTTCAGTCTGTTTAAAGACAGTGCCTCACCATAACAGTGTTGTCTTTGATTTTTTGAAAACAGGTAGAAAAAGTATCTATGGCTGACAATAGATATTGCCATAATCTAGCTCAAAGGCTAATTAGAAGTCAGTGACACGGATTTCAACAAATAAAGCATGACCTGTGTTGCAACAGTGAAAGAAATCGCTGAACAAGGTGACTAAGGATATGGTAGATTTACCAGCATATGAAGCCTTGAAATTCATTTGTTTTCAGCCATAGCAGTTTGTGCAATTTACCACATGGCCACATCAACACTTCTCCCCAGCATAAGGGAGTAAGAGAGACTGCACAAACAAGGATAAGTCTATCCATTTTGGCACTGTATTTGTCAGATGGAAGCTTCCTGCAACCTCAGGAAGCACAGAACACATTGTAGTATAAATAGGATTATTACTCTTGAGTTTATTCATTGTGTTTGGAATTCATCCCATACAACTCTGGATGCCTACATCTGAGGTAGTTACCTTAGGCTTCCATGATAATTACTGAAGGAAAAATAGGGCACAACTCATAAGGCTTGGATGAATCGCATCTTAAAAGTGTCTGTTTCTCTCCACTGACTGTCAAGGATGTTGAGGGTGGCTTAGAGACTTATGAATCCCATCCTTTGTGTCTCTCATGAACTGATAGCAGAGACAGTGAGGTGATGATAAAGAAATTCCATGCTTATTGATGCTTCCTAGGATCCCTGAGGTCATAACTACCCAGTTCCTACAAGGTACTTAGAAGGTAATTTCCTGCAAAACTTCTGCCAAATTCTGTTGGGTTGTGCAGTCAAGGAAGTAAGACAAAACACTATCTTCTGCTGATCTCAGTTAGACCATGACTTAAAGCTGGAGGCAAAAATTCAATGTTTTGGGGTAGATACACAGAAGGACTCTTTTACAGGCATGACTGGATCTTGTCCACCTTGCTCCTGGGCAGCTGTGTTGTTCTGGAGTAGAGCCACCATGGTCTTGATTCACTAGCTTGAAAGCAAGCTCTGCTATAGCAAGGAAATCTGGATTGGATCCAAACAGTGCAGTCCATCCTCATTTCTTAAGATGTCAGAAAGCGTTTCTCTGGGATAGATATTATGGGCATATTAAGGATGTTAAGAACAACAACATCTAGTCAGAGAGCATAGAAAATCAGAGTTGCTAGAAAACAGACCCCAGATATCTTTTATGACTTTAAAATAGAAAAGCAATATCTTTCCTGAACACATTGAAGAGAGGTGGGAAAAAAATGAAAAAGTAAATGGCAGTTATTTCATTTTTAATCTTTCTAAATGCAGTTTCAGTATGATATGAATGATAGCAGCATGATCAGAGATTGTTACTTTAATAGGATTATTGTCAGATGCTGGCTGTGTTGTACTACAGCAATGAATTTCCTGCAGTGTGGATACATTTCCATGTTTGATAAGTTACAAAGACGGCTAAATATATTTCATTTTAGATATCAGGTTTGCAATGGTCTCTATTTTTCTCCGTTTGAAAGATCATATCTGTGGACATCTCACCCACAAGGTTCAGATCCTGGTTATAAGTTCTAAAGGCAGTTTGTTAAAACTTTGTCATATGGTGTTGATTTGCTAATATCAATCATATGCACATGTAAGTACCTGTCTTGAGGAATCTTTCTTACTTCTCTGGTTGGAACTAGAGACTGTGGCTATATCTCTACTTGTAAGTCTTAGTTTCTTTTAATTCACTCAAATCCAGTTTTTGGATGCAGACACAGGCTTTGAGCTAGGCTGGAGAAAAGCGGCACCATGACTCTGAGTCTTCCTTACACCTTAGTATAGTTCCAAATGTACTTTTTCATATAGAACAGAGAGCCTGCTTGGTGGCTGTGGGTATCCTTCAACATGAATTCTGCAATGCTTTGCAATGATGTTGTGGGGGCAAGCACCCAGAAGGAGCCTGATGGACTTTTTCCTTAATGCTGTCCATCACAAGGGACCATCGGAGTCGTGAGGAGCTGAGCCTGTAGATATCCAATGTAAATACATAGTGTGTTTCTCTAGACTGCTCTCAGACTCTTTCACAGATGTCTTAGCTTTGATATTACTTCTAGTGTTAGATTTCATTTCCCATGTTGCCAATTCATTCTTTGTAGCCTGTATTTAGGCAACAATGATTTACAGTTAAGATATCTCAGCTAATCATAGTGTAATTAATAGCCTGTAATGCTTTTATGTCATGGAGAAGGAAGCATTTCATACCTAGGAGTTTTGTCTGCACAGCAATGATGGACTGTAGGACATAATTTTTTTGTTTTTAAAGCTATTGCCCTATTGTTTTGGAAACAGAATTTCAAAGAGCTTGAATGTAAGTTTGACATTTTGATACACTGCTGGTTACTGCAGCATATTCAGCTCTTAGATAGGATAAGTAAATATACACCAACTGAACTCCCTTTGCTGGCATACTGTGAAACTTCCCACTAAGAATGCAGCAGACAGTGTCAAAGATATTAATTCAGCATTTTTGTATGTATACCAGAATGTGGGATAAAAAGAAGCTCCCTGTACTGGGAATCAAGACAGATCTCTATTCCTACCTATTTAATGGGCTGTCCTTGTGACCTGGAGGATCCCCATGACCCCCAATGCCAGGAGTTCTTGAGAGCAAGAGCAGGGGTGGCTTGGAAAAAGCAAAGAAAGGTGACTTCAGGCAGCCACAAAACCCTTATGAGAGGCAAATCTGAACTTCAGGTGGCTTGTAGGAGCAGGATGGGCTGCAGTCAGCTTTCCCTGGCAGAGCCCAGCGTAGGCAAACCTTTCACAAGAGCTGCACGTCTGCAAGAACATCCTTTGGTGGATCAATCATGCCTCTGCTTAAATCATCAGAAGTTTTGTGCTATAAGCAATGCTGGTTGTGTCTCTTCTAATCAGTCACAATCCTGATGTCAAAAACACCTGTGTCCAGTAGGACCACCTGCAACACCACTGTTAACGTTTTCTAGGCAGAGGGGTTTGTAGAGGCTCTAGTGGAAGGCTCTTTAGGCTCTTGCTAGCACAGCTGATCTGAGAAGAGGGCAGAGATTAGAGACCTGTCCTGGGGAAATTCATAATATCCTTTACATCATTCGGTGTCCCAAGATGCCTGGCCAAGCTCAGGGCTGGATGTGTCAGCAGAAGACAAGTCTAGCCAGTGCTGTAGGCTCAGGCCAGGAAAGTGATTCCTGGCAGACACTACTTGAAAACTACGCTCTGTGCCTTTTTAGCAAGCTTTGTCTGGAGAGGCAAACTTTTTGTCAGGAATATCTTTTCCTGCTGTTTGATGGTTGGCCTTTGGATCAGGCAATCATTGCATCATTCCTAAAAATGGTGAAGTAATTTAAGATTGAAATCCTTAGAACAATTTCAATTTTTTTTTCTGAGACGGTTAACTGAAGATATGTAAATAGTTTTTACATTTATGTCTGTTAAGAGAAAAATAACTACCTGGATACTTTTTATTTTCATTTCAAACAAAGTATTCCGTTGTGAGTTACAACTATTAAGAGATAGAGAGGGTGTATAGGTATTTTAAAAACACAGAATAAAAAAAATCCATATCAAAGCAGAAGAGAAATTCACTATTGTCTACACAAAATTCTGTCATGTTGTCATAGCAAGCCAGCTGAAGAAATTCAAACAGCTTTTCCATCACAAGTCCCTCAATTAATACTAATAACTGAAGGCCCCTGAGGAACCCTGCAAATAGGTTTCACATCGAAGCTTTCGATGTGTATAAGTAATGTAAAACAGTCATCTACAGTTTCAGTCTTCTGTCATTGCATAAAAGTAGTGATCCTTTCTTTCAAGTTACAAAGTGAATGCCCACTTTTTAATTTGACACATCTGGAGAGTACCCAGTACAGTAGCACTCTGAAAAATCATCCAGTATTATTAAAAAAAAATTAGGGATAAGTGAATTTCAGTCCATGGGTCTTTGGGAAGCTGGATTTGCCATCTGGGCTGTGGACGATTTCTTTAGGAGGAACACCGGCTCAGATGAGTCACACAGGGCCTTGTAGCTCTATTTGGGACACATTTAGTCATTAGAACAGAGAGAGAGGTCACATCCCCAAGTCTTTGATTCTCTCTGGTCTGATATAGGAAGGAAAAATATAGTTTGTCCTGTTCAATGAAACCAGCAAGAAAGTATTTGATCTCTAAGACTTTTTTAAGGCTTCTTCTTTCTACTTAAGTCAGGTATGATCTTGCTGGAGGCCTCACTACTACTTAAAAAAATACTGTCAATCAAAAATTGTTTCTTGTTCATTCTGCTGAACTGACCACACAGGCTTGGGACTCTGATCCTGAGTTCAGAGACTTGACTCAAGATTAAATGGTTATCTGAATATTTGGTCCATGGAGAGGTGATGGTGATAAAGAAGGGCTCACAGATGGCAAAATTAATCATGTTATCATCTTCCTTGCAAGTAAACTCTGAAATTTGTGTGTTTTAACCACATTAAACCTATGGAACAATTAAGCTCAGGTGGACGTTTGGTTAAAAATAACAGTTAGGATTATTTACAAATACAAAGGGAATACTTTATATTTTTACAGCATAGGTGGCAGAATTACAGACTGCTTCATGATTCCAGCATGAAAAAAATTAATTAAGAGCAATTTATTGCTACAGACTCCAAATAGTAGTCTGTTAGTGCCAGGAGTTTTAGTTTCTCCTTTCTCATTTTTTCCAAAGCTGTGGAGTTTTCTCTCAAATGCTCAATCTATTCCTGGGCAATACTGTTAAATTTACACACTAAGAAAAGGAGAAGGTTAAGTAATAACTGCCAAGAAAAATTAACCCTTTTCTTTTCTCATTTACTGTGGGTCATTTTCTTCTCCCCTCTCTTTCATCATGGTATTTTTTCCTTGTGCACCATTTGACATAGTTCTTGGGCTCCAAACTCTGACAACAGCATGTAGGATACAGCCTTCTCATTTCTTTAGGGTGTTAACTGCAAGTAGGCACCCAACCCATTCTCTGAACCTAGCAGACTTGTGTCTGCTTAGAACCATTTCCTGACAAACTGTCTTATCTGCTAATCAAACAAAGCTGGAATAAAAATGATTTATGGCAACCCTTTCCCACTTTCTATGGAGGGTCGTGAACAGAGCCCTGGTCTCTCAGGTCACAGTGCTTACCTCTTTAGGGCTGGAGCATAGGAAAAGACCTTAAATTTTGTGGTAGGTTTCACAACCCAGGTTAGGAGAAGGAAGGTCTTGAGCTTGTTCACAAAGAAGCCAACTGATATAAAAGACTATGATAGTAGCCTTCAGCTACTATCCTTACCCTTATGCCAGGAGTGGACATCTGTCTATCTCTATAGTTCACAATCCAGTGTGGTACATAAACTGATCTTTGCCCTCTGTTCGAGCCAACACAGGACAGAAAGCTGGGATGGTGAAAGGGAACAGGGAAATGTGTGCCATTCTCTTACTGCTGCGTCATGGCAGGAAACTGAGGATGGATAGGTAAGCATGACAGCATCCTAAATATCCTGTGCACCTCTTCTAGAAGTCAGAAGCCCTCTTGTCCGTGATTCCAGACTTGAGGAAACGTGGCAGAGGTCTGATGTGAATCTATGCAACTCTGGTACCTACAAAAGGATATTATTGCTTAATCAACAGGGACAACTCTGAAAGTCCCCAGATGGGAGATGCTTATTTTTTCATCAGTAAATCCTTGCCTTTGCCACTTTTCTTATTGATATTATCTGCCCATAACATCATCTAAATCTCACACGTAAGGTCTAAACCTCGTAGTCACTTGAAGCATTGCATATCATAGCAGAAGTAATCGGAGGGACTCAAAGGTGCTCCTCTTAGTGTAGGATAGCCCAGCAGGGGCACCCATGTTCAAAATAGAAAACCTGAGTTCAGTTCAGGAAAGCATCTTTTCAAGGAAGTCTGTATCTGTCTACACTTTCTAATTCAGCTTTGTTAAGGAAAATGCTTGAGTTTCTAATGATTTGCAAAAAAAGGCAGCACTTAAGAAACACCAGATCCCATCGTTTAAAGCAGCAGTGGCAGAAAGAGCAGCTGTATTACCCATACTCATGACTACAGTCAGTCCATCCTCTCTGAGGTTTCAGTACAAGAGCTAGCTGCTCGCTTCAAAAATAAGTTTCTAGCTTAAAATGTAGAGGGAGTTTTTCTGCCCTACAGGAGAAAAGTATGAAACAATATTAGGGTGTGCTCTTGAAGCTCACATGCCAACAGCAAAGAACTGATGTTTATTACCTCAAAAATTATCTTTATTTAATTAAAACAGCAATGAAGCAAGCTTCATTCAGTGGGAAGAAACTAGTGGGGGAGCTGCCCCTAGGTTCAGCTTTGGAGGTTGGCACAACTAGAGTCATGTTTTGAGAGTATGGGAAAACAAAGCAGAGGATCTGCCTTGGAAAGCAGGCACTGAACACAAAGTATTGTTCATTTGCTTTTGAGACATAACTACCATATTGGGTAGTGATTCTGTCTCACCACGCCTCTTAGCTCTAAGTCATCTCTCAGCTACCAAATTGGAGGAAGCCATCAATATGGTAACTGCTAAAAGGGACAGTGCTCCTGTTTCATGACTCATCTTGATGGTTGAACCCCACAGGCCTGTTGGGCCAGCCATCACTGGTCCAAGATGACACACAGCAGACACACTAGTAACTTCACTTCATCTAAGCTCTGTCATTGAAGTCAGTGCAACTGTCTGGGGAAATGTCCATCCTCTGATGAAATTCTTACCATTTTAGATATCTTACAGGTTACAGGTAACTGTACAAGGCATCCTAGTATTTAAGCAGTATGAAATAATGGCAAAGATCATCTTTTCAGGTGTGAGAAAGATGGGTGTACTTGAATTCTTCAATTTGTCTTTGAAGCTACAGAAGAAATCTCTATTCATCGAGAAGCATGGTTATGAATATACACAGTTCATAAGCTTATTCCCACAAGTAATCATTATGAAATCAGCAGCAAAACTCTCTTCACACAAGTGAAGCGACACAGACATGTAGGTTGTTGTCAGGTTAGAAATTGTAGAAGGATCATCCACTGTGGCCTAAGGCTTCATGGGTGATTTTTCCCCAGTAATGAGGAAGGTTTCCACATGAGGAAACCAAGGTGTAAGAAGGCAATTATCTTTGCTTTATTCCACACAGGATGACTAGGACACCAGGGTCCTGATTCCCAGCTAGGATTTCCTGGAGGATGCCCTGTCCTGCTGCAAATCTGATGTCCTCCACAGAAGTCAAATGGACTTGATCGTCTCAGAGACGGGTCTTCTGCATCACAGGCTATCAGCAAAGCCATTTGGAGGAAAACAGCTCTTTTCAGCACTCATGCTCAGGATATAAAGGGCTGTAATTTGGAACATTAGATAAGGACTTAAATCCCCGGAAAGAAATGAATTTAAGAAATGTATTTAAAGGGTTCAGTTGAACTGCACCTTGGAAACTCATTTTCCAGCACATGAACAGCTTGGACCTGGCCCAGGCCCAGGATTCCTTCATGTTTGAAAGCACGTGAGTCACTTTAGTTATTCAGAAAGTTACTCAAATGACCACATCACAAAACCTCCTGACAGGGTACGACACTCACCACATGACAAAAACGCAGAAAAACATTGTCGCCAGAGGACTTTTTTCTCCCCAAATTGACTAGGAAAAGGCCACTGGAATTGGAATGATTTTTTTCAACGACCAGACTACATGGCTGAAGTCCTTGGACACCTCTCCTGGTGTACCCCACTGCGTTCCTGACATCCATAGGGGAAAGTGTTCTTTTATTCAGGACATGGGGCAGGTGAGCTGTGACTGAAAGACGATTGCTTGCAGCCCCCCATGCAAATCCACAGTATCAACAGTGTTAAAATAATACAAACATCATTAGTGACAAAGCCAGATTTATTGCCTCCAGCCAGACTATGCTTGTTAAGGGAGCCCTGTACAGTTCCATAACTGGATATGAATTCTAATAAAGTTTGTTTAAAAATGTGGTTATATTCCAAAAGCAATTGTGCAAAATTGGCAATTCTGTTTTTAACAAGTCTATTCCTTGTAACTCCTCAGAGACCTACAGGTTTTCTGAGAAAGGCCTTCTTTTTGTCTTTTTTAAACACCTTTTACTAAGAACGCAGCAAGTCAGATACTTTCCTCACTCCCACTCCCCAATATTGTGGTTCTACTTAAAGGAAGCAATTGTTTATTTATATCTGCATATATTGTAAAGTTGCCCAAATACTCATGCATGCAGAAACCCATGTAGAAAATTTATTCACAGTAATGAGGCATAAACCATGCTCTAATCCCAGAGGAGGAAGGTTGCTCAAGTTCCTTCACCAGAAGGTCATGTTCACTTTGAGATGATGCTGTTGGAGCTCCCACCGGTGCTAGATTTTATTGGAAAGAAATAGAGTGAATCTGTACTGATGGATATCCTGGGAACTCTTCCTGCACATATAGTACTTCTGGAAAAGTATGGCCATTCTGTTGCCAAACAATTTAATCTGGATTAGACCTCAGATATAGAAGGAATCAGCATAAATGGCAATTATGAAAGAAAAATAAAAAAGTGAAGGACACAACAATACTAATTGCAAAGAATGTGCTCTGAGGACAGATGCTCCACCCCCTCTTTCAAATCAGACTCTCAGTCTTTGTCCTAGCCATGTATTTTAAAGGAGGACAGAAACTACCACCTGGAGCTGAAAGTAAAAGTGGTGTGGGATTTTTCAATAATATCCACATTATTGGTGAAGGGTCAAAAAAAGATGTTCACAGAACATTTAGCAATGAAGAGGCAAGAGATAACTTCACCACACTACCTATGGTGTTGTTTCGTGGGAGCTGTAGTGTGGGAAGCTAAAGCCATGGTTGAGTGAAAGCTCCTACACTTCAATGCCATCCCCACTCTGCCCGAATTGCAGGACAGTCCTACCAGTTAGAGCTTCTCGACCTCAAGTGTGATTGTGGGGAGCAAAGTACAGGGGACAGTGGATCAACAGATTTGCTAAGTAAACTGGTTTGCTTGAGAGCTTCTGAGGGAACAGGAAATTAAAAGGGGTCTTTAAGCTTCTCCATATGAGAATATGGGTACAGTCTTTGAGCTTGGACTACACCAACATAACAAGTAAGAAACTCCTACACCTTTCTTTATGCTGTTTTGGAGAGTGTACTTGAAAGAGAGAAAGATGTAAGGCTGCTCCTTTGATTTTGTGTCAGGAGGGGTGTGTTTCAGACTTCAGAGATGCTACAAAAACAATTACAATGGTAAATAAAACTATTATTAAAAACCTGATGTTTTTAACTGCTATTTGCATGTAATCACTCTTAAATAAATGAAGGGAAAGTAAACATTAGGAAAATAATTTGGTGCTAGTCAAGAATAATAAAGTGAGAAGCCTCATTTCCTTTCCAGACTTCTCTGACTTTAATGCTATTTTATCACTCAGAAGTTTGACAGCTGGAGGAAGCAAACGGCAAAGTAATGCTATGATGGTGTGCGTCGGGGGGAAGAAATTCTGGGGTGTCAGGACTCTGGGTGTTGTTCTTTTTCTCTCCCTTCCTTTGCCTAGCTCTGACACAGCTCATCTGTTTAGCTTTGCATTTTGACAGACTGAGATGGGAAGTAACATCATGCTGAAGACTGCCATCCTGAACACATTGCCTTGACCCTGAGAAACACGCTTCCTTTTTTGGAAACTGGACTCTTCTCCAAGAAAAAGCTAAAAAATGTTTTGAAGAGAGATGCAAAGACTCTCACTGAGTTTGATGAAGTTCAGATTACCCTTGATCCCTACCTCTAACTGCCTAACTTGCAGATTTTCCCTTAACAGTGGGACCATAATCTATTTATAGAACTGTAGAATAGGAAAATGGAATCAACCTCATTTTAGTAACTTTTCTAATTGGAGGAGTGAGATTTTTCTCTTTAGGAGGCCATATTTGGGATATGAATACGAATTTTTTTCCAAGGTTATAATGTTATTATAGTATCTGACATAACTAAGCAGAAGTGACCATTTGGCTCAATCCTACTGAGTCCCAATAATGATATCTTCTGTGTACAGCACTGATGAAAGCACGGGATGCTGTATAAAAACAGGGAAAACATTTATGGATAGGTGCTTATTATTCAGTTCTACATTGCATGTCTAATCATTTTTGAATGGAAAAGAAAATTCAATTCACTCCAATCACAATACATTGTTGCTGGTAAAATTGAATATAGCTTCAACAATGAACAGAGAACTGCCAATAAATCTATGCTGGATGTAAACAAGGGTGGGGGAAAATTTCACAGTTGTTACATAGTGTTTTAAACAAGCAAAGTTTGATTTTCATAATGATTCTACTCTCAAAGCACCTCATTTTTTAAAATTTATCCTGTCATTAGCCCATTCAGGAGGAATACTGATAATAAAAGAGGAAACACAGAGATTAGATGTTTCATGAGAGTCCTACAGCACTACCTCTGAACTCCCTTCTCCCTGTTTTTCCATACATCCCTATACCTCTGCATTTGCACTATTTCCAGCCAGGGCTGGGCTGCTCTCACTCCAGCACCACTTGGATAAGACTACTAAATGGGAGTCTGCAATGCAGCATTAGTGACTAATTTGGTGAGATAATCCCAACCAGCCCTGTGCAGAACAGCTGATGCATCTGACAACTCCAGCTCCATCTAACAATGCAGTGTGCCAAAGGCCACAGAGAGAGTAAGATCTGGGTTTCAAATCCCTGCCTTCCAGCTCCATCTGCTCTTTTTGTCACTTGTTCCAGCCTACCCTAAGCACTTATCCACATAGTTCTATTCCTGAGCTTTCCCATGGCTCTATAGTTCACCTGTTCCTCTTCCCTTCCTCCTCTGTCTTTCATCTACCTTTTTGCTGTATGTTCCAGGAGCTGCCAAAAAATCTGACATATATGTCAGGGCTTGGTCCCAGGGCCAGGTATAGTAGTGTTGCTGACAGGTTAAAGAAGGGGAAGGAGGAGCTGTGCTGCAACATGACAGCTTCATCCTTACCCCATCCCACAGTCAAGGGCTGACTGCCCTTAGTACAAAGTGTTAAGAGGGCAAGCAGGGCTGAGACTCTACATCTCAATAAGCAATGGGTTTTAAGGAAAGGGGGTAGGAGAGGTGCTAGACAAGGAAACTCTTATCAAGGGTGCTGTGATTGTACAATGACTCTTTGCGCTTTCAACTATGCTTTGGAGCTAATAGATCAGGTGGTCAGGGCTACAATGACATTTTGCTTACTGTGTCAGTGAAAGTCCATACACCCTGAGTAGAATTCTGTTTTTAAAAAAAAGCTGTTATTATTATTTTACCCACTCTGGCATGGAATAAAGACAGAGTGAAATAAATACACCACCTTCATGTATATTGTCCTCTCGATCACAAGAACTTCTTGTTTCATTCTTACCCTTCCAGAGTCTTTCCCTTGGGAGGATGAGAAGTAGAACTAGAACACCAAAATTGGGTTACAGCAAGGACTTTGATGGGGAGAGGTGGATCTAGTAAATCAGGAAACATTTCAAGCCTGGTGGCTCCATTGGATGTGGGACCTTGCAGGAAAAAGTGCCTTCCATGCATTTTGACCATTAAACTAGCAAGGTTCTGAGGGGTGGGAGAAGCTTCCATCACTCTTCCCAAAGTGGTCACACAGACTCGAACTGTCTCTAACATAACATTTTAGGCCAAATATTTTAGACCACTAATGAAGTCTGCGATTATCTTCCTGGAATAGCTCCCCTTCTTGGTACACTTTCAAATGAACATCCAGTTCTTTGAATCATGCCACAGTATCATACTGACTTTTTATTACAAAACAATGTTTCAAAGCCCTACCATGAGAGAAATATCAGAATGTTTTATTTTGTTGTTGGGTTTTTTCCCTTCTTTTCTTTCCCTTAAAAAAGGTTTCTCATTGGAAAATTCTTCCTGATGGAAACTTCTTCACCTGGCTGAGTTTACTTACAGAAGTACAAGGAAGTGTTCCTCCCAATATCTTTTCTTTATTAGCCTTCCTATGAAGTAGGAGGTGAGGCACAAAATAGTTTAACTGTTTTGTCTAATGTGACACAGGAAGTTTGTGGGAACTGTACCTAAATCTATGGCACACATAGGCTTGAGCACAAGGCTTTTTATTGGTTTCTCCATTTTATAACTCCAGCTTTCCATGAATACATTAATGAAATAAATTTATAAGAGGAAGGAATAAATTTGATATCCCTGTTACAGAATATTTCCAAGCAAGGATTTAATATTCATCTTATTCTAACCAGGCATTTGACGTCTCTCCAGCTGGAGCATACAGATTTGTAACTGTTAGACCAGGGTCTGGCTTTCAATAGCTTGATATTTGCGATGGATGGGTTGGATTCCATCTGCAGATGATGAATAATTCATAGAAATCAAATGAGAGACACTTGTAAATGACAGCTAAATACAAGAAAGATGACTCCTTCTTTGAAAAGGACAGTTTTCAAGGAATAGAAGAACTAAATTTTAGAGCAATAAGGAATCCAGTATCCACGTCCGGTTTAGCCTTCACTTCCCCAGTATCTCTCCCTAAGTAACCTGGGAAGAATAAGACAAAAAGTTGAAGACATACATTGTGGTGTGATAAGCTCTCTCAGCACTGTCCTTTGCTAAATCTCTGGCATTTCTGTGTATACCTCAGGAGGGAATTTAATCTGTACAATAACTGAAATTGTTTCTATTCCAAGAAGTACAAAATGTAATTGCATTTTTTTAAAACTACTATTATCTCTCCTTGTTTTCTGGATTCTTATTTGGAAACTTTAATGGAAAACATTTACCCTAATTTAAAAAACAAACACACAAACTCCAAGTACTTCTGTTTTGTTCAGACTGTTTTTGGAGCTATCCATCTTGAGTGCTTGCAGGGTTTTGTTCTTTTAAAAAATTCTTTATCAATCTTGGATCAATGGACAGTTTTCATTAAATGAAGAAGATTTGACAAAAGGAAGAAAAGTAAAGGGGGAGGGGAAATGAAGCGCAAAATAAATGTCTGAGTGATGAAGCTGTGATCTGACTAACCAGGGTGGGGCGGTAAGAGTTTGCTAAAGACAGAACACTGGGCCAGCAGCCCCAAACTGTGTAGTCTTACAGAAAAAGGGTCTTTGTGCCATTCAGATGATGCTGACATTTGAAATCTTTACACTGGACTCTTTTTCAGAATGCAGTTCCCCTTGCATCTCAGTTTTGTCTTCTCCTTTACCCTAATTCTCAAATTATTGTAGATTGCTCAGATTTTTTAGCAGCAGCCTTCAAGATTGATAATTTCTACCTTAAACAAGTACTTAAATAAGAAATGGACACCTTTGATGGATGTAAAAGCTTCTGTCCAAGCACAGATTGAGCTTCCCGGCTCAGCAGCCATTCAAAAGAGGCCATTAAAAAAGTCAAAGGTGACAGCTCTTCAGCAAATTCAGCCTTCTTTCTCATTCTTGTGGCCATAGTACCTCTTCTTCAAATCCTACCATCTTTATGATAAAGTTAAGTTTTCAGGTGTTACTCCAGATTTGAGGCCAAGTCGAATTTTTGTGATAAATCTACACCACATGCTTGAGTCAGAGAGACTTTCAACTAAGTCAGTGTATATTACTTGGAGGAATATCATAACTAGACTGTCAAAATCCTCTCATTTTTATGCATGTTTTATATCCTCTCTGGCCTAGATAGGCTGTGGACAGTACACAGGATGCCTAATAACATCTCATATCTAAACAGGCTTTTATCTTGCTATCTCTTCTTTTTTATCAGCAATGACAACCCCCATACCTAAATTAGTTTTTCTACTGAATGCAGCTTCCTCTTGTACAAGAAGACACAGCAACACTGATATTCAAGCCTGAGCCAAACCTGGGCTGAATTTCTGAGTTTAGCACGAGCCTTTATGACCTTCTGCAAACAATTAAATTCTTATATAGGTAGGGTACAAGAACAAGGAATGGCTCTTAACACAGTGTCTTGGGTCTGTGTGGCAAGGTTGTGGTAGCAGGGGGGCTGCAGGAGTGGTTTCTGTGAGAAGTTGCCAGAAGCTTCCCCTGTGTCTGACAGAGTCAACGCCAGCTGGCTCCAAGAT
>NW_010558261.1:57987-69520 GCF_000687285.1 Phaethon lepturus | reverse complement strand
GTCGACGCCAGCTGGCTCCAAGATGGACCTGCCGCTGGCCAAGGCCAAGCCCGTCAGTGATGGTGGTAGCACCTCTGGGATAACTTATTTAAGAATGGGAAAAAAACCCCAGCATGCAGCAATTGCAGACAGAGAGAGGAGTGAGAATATGTGAGGGAAACAAATCTGAGACACCCACGTCAGTGAAGAAGGAGGGGCAGGAGGTGCTCCAGGCACCTGAGCAGACATTTCCCTGCAGCTCATGGTGAAGACCATGGTGAGGCCGGCTGTGCCCCTGCAGCCCATGGGAGGTCCATACTGGAGCAGGAGGACCCCACGTCAGAGCAGGTGGATGTCCAAAGAAGGCTGTAACCCCATGGGAAACCCACGCTGGAGCAGATCTGCTGGCAGGACCTGTGGATCTGTGGAGAGAGGAGACCAGGCTGGAGCAGGTTTGCTGGCAGGACTTGTGACCCTGTCGGCAACCCACACCGGAGCAACTTGTTCCTGAAGGACAGCACCCCAAAGAAAGGACCCAGGCTGGAGCCGTTCATGAAGAACTGCAGCCCATGGGAAGGACTCACGTTGGAGAAGTTCATGGAGACGTGTCTCCCATGGGAGAGACCCCACGTTGGAGCAGGGGAAGAGCATGAGGAGTCCTGTCCCTGAGGAGGAAGGAGCAGCAGAGACAACGTGTGATGAACTGATTGCAACCCCCATTTCCTATCCTGGCAGCGGCACAGGGAGGTGGCAGAGAAAATCAGGAGTAAAGCTAAACCCTTGAAGAAGGAGGGGTGGGAGGAAGGTGTTTTAAAATTTGGTTTTATTTCTCGTTATCCTACTCTTATTTGATTGGTAGTAAATTAAATTAATTTTCCCTGAGTCTAATTCTATTTTGCTTGTGACAGTAATTGGAGAATGATCTCTCCCTGTCCTTATGTCGACCCATGAGCCTTTTGTTATATTTTGTTTCCTCTGTCCAGCTGAGGAGAAGAGTGACAGAGTGGCTTTGGTGGGCACCTGGTGTCCGGCCAGGGTCAACCCACCACTCACAACCATAAGCAACCTCCAGGAAGAACGGCTGCAGATGGAAAATTGAAGTGGTTCTGGAACAAAATGAGTAGTGATTATATACTTTTAAAAGTGTTCTTTGCCTTCTTATTCTGTACTTGTAAGTTCTTGTCTCACTGGGTGCACAGTTGGGTCTGCAAGGCAGCATTGACATAAAAATAATCAATCACTGTAGTTATTATTTTAATTATGGCATGGGAACCATCCTGGGTTGCTGATAATGTTGGGCTTCAGACTCTCATGTTGACCGCAGAAGGAAAACACATTTTTGAGCTCTTTCTGAGGAAAGCAGTGAGAAAAGTCCCAGCCTTTCCAACTAGTGGCTTAAGAACCTGCCCAAGAATTGCAAGACTTTAGTCATTAGCCCTCCTCAGCCTGCTGGATTTGAACTGACATTTTTCCTAACCTGGGCTTGAACACTGGTTTAACAGACATTGAGGGAGAAGTGAAGGAAGCAGCTTTGCTCTTATTCCTTCTGAAGCTGAATCACCGTGTAGCCAAGGATATACAAGGTTTAGGTCAAGCAAGAGCAATAGCGTCTGTGGACCAGAGGCATTCTGAGTTTATGGCATCTGTACATTTCAGGCACTGCCAAGCTCCCAGCACACTGGGAAACAAATGGTGTGTTTAGGCACCAAAGATGATGAAGTACAAAGTGAATAAATAGGTATGTGGACTGCAGTCATTCTCCAGGCACCTTGTACTTCAGTGGTGGGACCCCTTGTTGTGGAAAACTAGTTATTCAGATTGACTTGGGTTCAAAAGCAGCTGTACAAATTCATGTGTAGAAATCCTTTGAGAGCTATGAAATATGAAGATAATACTTCTGGCTCAGGGAGTGCCTGTGGTCACTGTAAGGCAAGACTTTCTGACCAGGAGTATCCTGAGCTCACTGTTCTTATTCACACCTAGGTATGGGGATAGAGAAAAGATACCAGGTTTGATGGTCCTGTTTTTGATCCCTTATGGTCATTCTTACATTTCCAAGTACACT
Source organism: Phaethon lepturus (assembly GCF_000687285.1). Classification (NCBI taxonomy): domain Eukaryota; kingdom Metazoa; phylum Chordata; class Aves; order Phaethontiformes; family Phaethontidae; genus Phaethon; species Phaethon lepturus. The sequence goes on along the minus strand of NW_010558261.1, from coordinate 67,476 downwards.
AGCACTCAGGTGGTATCTAGAAGCACAAAATTAACCCCATAATGGATTTGCATAGAGCAGAGGTTGGATCTGCAGAAAAGCCCTTGGGACATGCTTTCTAGGCATGAAGCCAACAGGGTTATGTGGGTCTCTGCTATAGTGACAAGGTCCCCTTTGGGGTGATAGCTCTGAAGGCTCTGCTGTCTTCTCTCTCAACACCCAGCCCCTCTATTGAGCCTGATACAGCGCCAGTACTTTAAGGGAGGGTGCTTCTGGGTTTAACTGTAGCCCGGCCCAAGAAAGCCAGTTGCCAGAAGCTCCTGTCTTGCTTTCCAAGTTTCTCCTTGCTCCTTGTTTTTTTTTTTCTTGGCACAGGCCTTTCACCAGATGTGAGGTAAACACTAGACATGTGGCAGCTGTCCTGGCATAGTCAGAAAACACATCAGTGGGAGATCCAGAAGAACAGATGCAACCCAGCAAGCCTGTGTGGACTGCCTGCACGAGCCTCTCCGTGCACAAGGTGGTGCCAAGTGCCTCAGCAACATGTAATGGGCACCATGCCCTCCAAACAGACGGACATGAGCATTGACAAACCAGAGACCACATCCAAGCATTAAATATAGGATTGTTGTGGGGCACTTGTCCTAGCCAGACAAGTCAAAACAGATGGCCAGACCTGTAGATCTTTATTTCACACATCTTAATTACACAACGTATTTACTGACACCTTCACTGTGTGCACAACTAAGGTTTAAAAAGATATGTCAAATGTGTGACAGGGCAACAATTTCCCTATGGAAAGAAGCAGCTCAGTTTTCTGTCTTTGGTAGATGATGTTTATATAGTAGGGAACTGGACTATAATTAGTCAGACTAAATTCAGAACAGATATGGGCAGGATATCCCAGTGAGAAACAAGAAAGAAGACTCAGTAAAGTACAGTGAGGAGGAGCTGGCTGTGCAGCCAGGCTGCAGATCAGGCTCTGAGGATTTTTGTAGGCCAGAAGATGAATGGGATTCAGTAGCACACTGCTGTTAAAAAAGTAGATTGCTTTCCAAAATAGGCTTTTGGCTGCCACCAACTTGGAGCTCAGGGAAGGTGGTCTCTCTATTGCTCAATTTGCAAGACCTGGGATGTAATGATTTCAATCTCCTCATGAGGTCTTGCAGGTAGGGTATAATTTTAGACACCCTACATTAAAAGACATTTAGACAAATTGGAGAAAGTCCAAAGGAAAGCAACATGAGTAATAAGAGATTGAGGAAACGTGATCTATAGAGAAAGGCAATAGAAATGAGGTCTATTTAATCTGAAAAAGTAAGAGAGGCCTATAAGGATAGTTCTCTACACTGTCAAATGCTCTTAATGTCATGGGCAGAGTTCATCTGTTTTTTAGCGTGATAGGACATGATGTAATCAACTTCATTTGTTAGCAGGACATGTCAATTTAGGATTGAGAATAAAAAATTTTGCATGCAAACTTGGAGGAGAATTTTAAGACATTAAATTATAAATTACACTAAGTAAAAACACCACAGGTTCTAAGGAGAGGATGTGATTAACAAGCACTGTCCAACTCTATTACCCTACAAGAAAGCAAAGGTATTTTTACATTACTGTCATGACAGAGTCATACGGTCTGTATTGTAAATCAGGACAAACTTTCAAAGGAAATTTCAGAAGTCCCTATTTCTGATATTTTCAGTTTTTCCCCAGTAACTTTTTACAAAATCATCCTTGAAAAGTAAGATGCTTTTGAAGATGAGTAAAGGAGGCAGCTTTAGTTCTAACATTTTAGGGCTGAACTTTCCTGCATGTGGCTTTCTTGCTTGTTCCAGGGGTTAATGAAGCCGCTTTTACAGAAAGGCATGGTTCAGGATTTCCCATATGCATATAAACTGATGTCAGAAGGGATCTTCATGTCTATCTAGTTTCAGAACAGGCCATTTAACTCAGTTATTTTTGCTTCATGCTCCTATTTTAGGGCTTTTTGTGAATTTCTTCAATGTACTTGGCTTTGGACAGCGGTAACTTCTTGCTGGATATCAGATCCTTTAATCACAGAAAGAGATTGGGTAGATATGCCTGTGCTCCTATTTTAGGGCTTTTTGTGAATTTCTTCAATGTACTTGGCTTTGGACAGCGGTAACTTCTTGCTGGATATCAGATCCTTTAATCACAGAAAGAGATTGGGTAGATATGCCTATGCCATTATAGGTTTCATATGCAAAGTGGCTGATCTTGAAGAGTAACCAACATACACACAAACGTAGAAACACACACACGCACAATCTCTCTCCCTGAGATCATCATGCAGATGAAATATTCTCCTCAGTACATTAGCTACAATGCACCCTGGTAAGTCATTGGTTCAGATGCATGAAAAATTGTATATTAAAAATGTGTTTCATATTTGAATTAAAAAAAAAAAAAGAGCCCAAGATCTAATAAGCCACCAGACATTTATAATATTCTCATTTGGAAGTTACAAAGCAGGCAGGCTGCGTATGTACTAAATGCAAGAACAAATAACCATGAATGAAATGTTAAGAATTCAAAGCCAAAACCATTTGCTAAAAAGCACAAATAGAGCATCATTTCAATTGGTCAGATGCCAAATTAAATGTAAAAAGAGGCTAACAAAATAAAATCAGAGCAGAAAATGTTATTAGAAATTAAGCTAACAGAAACTGTATGTGTATATTTTCTTGCTTTTGTGATTATCGGAGGCATTTTTTGGGAGGGAGAGGGGTAAGTTTAAAGGTTAGATGATAGGTTTGCATGTCAAAATAGCAGGAAGCTCAGGTCAATATCTAATGAAAAGAAAATAAATAATACAAAGCATATGTTTCTCCTTCAGATCATGTTTGTAACAGAACAATTGAGCTCTCTAATCAAGAGATATTGTGGAGGACTTAAGTGGTTGTGCAGAGGATTAGATGCAGAGAGGATACCTTCATTTGCATTTCTGAAGCACCATGAGAATGTGTCCTAAAACCTATCTTTCTGCATGCCTGTGTGTCCCTGGAGGAGCTGTCCTGGACGTTTCTGGAGAGCACTCTCTAAGCAGTCGCGACCTCCACCCCAGCATCAGGGTGTCTTGGTAGAGCAGATCACCAACTATTTGCACGGATGGTCTGGAGTGGCAGCAGTGGGTGACATTCAGCCATCAGAGAGCCTAAACTGCTTCTGGAACCACCATGCTGGCACTTCATGGAGCAGATGATGCCATCAGGTTTCACACCCCATCCTTCTCCCTGGGTGGTGAGGAGTGTAGATCCTATCAGAGACCTGTTTATGTGCTGGGGATGTGGCTGGGAACACCCTCACCTGTGCTCTCGCAGTAGGGGCCACCTCAGGCTGCCCTTGCTTACACTGCCAGTACCAGAGCAATTGCTTTCAGGAACAGATGAAGCCATGGGGAGCGGGGAACAGTGTAGGAAAGGGGGAGGACGGCACAGAGCAGGGCATCTCCATTTCTAACACAGAAGAGCGTGACCCAAGAGGGATTTTTGCAGAAAGGGAGCTCTCCAGAGTAGCCCATACAGTTGTTAAGGGTCCCAAATGCTCTCTAAAGCTCTGTCTCATAGGTATGTACGAAAGAAGCAGATGCTAACTCTGCTTTCTCATGTCAAAGTAAAGAAAAAGCTTCCCGTATACTTTCTGGAGTCCTCTTGTCCCATTTTGTTTTAACCCCTCACCATTAAAGAGGATGCATTTGCAGCCTGCCCTCCTATTGGGCATGGAGGAAACTCCTGGGAAAACCACATCAGTGGCCCCTCTATTCCTGTCCCTGCTACATCAGTGGTGGAGTTAACACAAGATCCATGCAGACATGCGTAGGGCTCTTACTGAGTAAGGATATTCACACCTGGTGCCATCCAGAAACAAGTGGCTGGTCCTGAAGAACTTATTCCAGCACAACTTGGTGTTGAGACTAGCCTTTCAGGAAAGAAAAGAACCTGTCATCAAGAGACTTAAATACAGATGGCTGAGAATTTTTTCTCTGAATATTTTCTTGATTAAACAGGCATTTCCATTTTAAATTGGATGGAAATCCAGAAAATCAAGCATTTAGTTTTCTGACATAAACTCAGCATTTTTTCATCAAAACAGTTTTGATTTCTGTTGATCATAGATTTTCCTTTTCAGTAAAATTAAGTTTGCAACCAGATGTTTTTATAGTTTTAAACAAAATAGAGGGCTGGCCACTGTTGATAGTAAGACTCTCTCGTGGTTTAACCCCAGCTGGCAACTAAGCACCAAGCAGCCACTCGCTCACTCCCCCCCAGTGGGTTGGGGGAGAGAATCAGAAGAGTCAAAGTGAGAAAACTCATGGATCAAGATAAAGCAAAAGCTGCGCACGCAAGCAAAGCAAAACAACTTCCCATCAGCAGGCAGGTGTTCAGCCACCTCCAGGGAAGCAGGGCTCCATCACATGTAGCAGTTACTTGGGAAGACAAACGCCATCACTCCAAATGTCCCCCCCTTCCTTCTTCTTCCCCCAGATTTATATGCTGAACCTGATGTCATATGGTATGAAATGTCCCGTTGGTCAGGTGGGGTCATCTGTTCTAGCTGTGTCTCCTCCCAGCTTCCCGTGCACCCCCAGCCTGCTCGCTGGTGGGGTGGGGTGAGGAGCAGAGGAGGCCTTGACTCTGTGTAAGCACTGCTCAGCAGTAACTAAAACATCTCTGTATTATCAACACTGTTTCCAGCACAAATCCAAAACATAGCCCCATACTTAGCTACTATGAAGTATCACAGAATCACAGAATCATTAAGGTTGGAAAAGACCGTTAAGATCATCAAGTCCAACCATCAACCCAACACCACCATGCCTACTAAACCATGTCCTGAAGTGCCACGTCTACACATTTTTTGAGTATTTCCAGTGATGGTGACTCCACCATCTCCCTGGGCAGCCTGTTCCAATGCTTGACCACTCTATCAGTAAAGAAATTTTTCCTAATATCCAGTCTAAAGCTCCCCTGGTGCAACTTGAAACCATTTCCTCTTGTCCTATCGCTAGAAAATTAACTCTATCCCAGCCAGAACCAACACTCTTTTTATTAAAACTTGCCTATTTACAACATCACCAGGACACCTGCTAATAGAAACACCAATGCATATTGCAACTGTTGCAGTCACCACCACTTGTGTTTGCATCACAAAAGTACCCCTTGCAGTGCTGGTGTCTGAAGGAAAACCTCAGGAAGTGTTATGGTAATTACTTCCATGCCATTTTGAATGACTGCCAGAAAGACTGTCTGTTAAGTCTTTCACAGGTTATGTTTTAGACATGCCTTCACCTTTCCCAGTCAGAGCCATCTCAAGCCTTCTCATCCATGTAGGCGTGTCTGGTGGGACCTGTGCCCAGGGTGGGCCCTGGGTGTCTGTCTGCCCTGGGTGTCCGTCAGCTTCACCTCTGCAGCAGCCTGCTATCATGTGTGAGGATCCGGGGCCACGTGCCAGACAATGTGAACCATGATCCATGGCCAGTTCAGGTGACAGCAGGGCCTGGGCTCTGGCCAAACTGGAAAAGCAAATGCTGACCTGCAAGCACAGAGACAAGAGAGGCGTTGCTTTTATCCTCTGTGCCCTAGCACTGCAGGAAGATGGTGATGCCTCACCTTTGCCATTTTGGCTGAAAGCAACTCAGCTTAAGAGCGTGGCTTGATTGATATGGCTTGTCTGTGCAGCTTAGATTAATGGTGAAAAGACAAGATACAGCTAGTGGAGTAGCTGCAGGGTTCACAGATGCCCACACAGGAGAGGAGTAATGACGCCTTGTGAATTTCTATTTAACAGGTCCAAAATTTGTCAGGAAGACTAAGCAAAAAGAAAACCCCAAATCTTATTTTAGTCATATGAGCAAATGCTCCACAGCTCTGCCCATGCCATTTTGAATTAGCAAGTTGTTTTCAAATAAGGTGTAGTAAGAAATAAACCCTAATGAAAGCAAACAGTACCTTGTGTTTCACAGCCTGTCACTTTGCTTGTTTGTTACCCAAGGGGAAAGCACTGAGAGATTTCTCACAGGAACAGTTTTAGCCTCCATGCAACTTAATACCGACAGAAATACATCGACTAGTACTGCTTCTCTCCTTTACGGATATATTAGCTTTCTGTTTTCCTTTCAGGATGAACAGGACAAAACATCTACTTGTTCTAACACACCTTCCATCTACCTGTTGTGGGACAAGACTTTCCTTTACATACACCAAAAACAACTTTAAATTAGGAGGGAGAAAGTAACAAAGGGAGAGATGTTTGTTTTTGATGAGCGCAGAAGCAGAACTAAGATAAGACCTTTCTCAGAAGATGCTCTTGTTCAGACTTGTCAGGGGATTCAGCTGAGGACCCACTGGCTAAGCCTTATTCTCATTTAACACAGCTGGGAGTTGATTCACCCACAGGCAACTGCCGGCTTTCCCCAGGGCTACCTACATGTCCAGCCATCAGCTGTCAGCCCAGCTTTCCACAGCACTGACATCGTCTGAGTAGGCAATAACCATTTTATAAACCTCTGCAGTCTCCTGCTTGAGGCACACTGTTTAGTTTGCTGGACCTTAGACCTGGCCTCAAATTTACTGACAGGATTATGGAGACTGGTCCTATCAAAGCTCGTAACACCAATGAATCTGAGTAACTCAATGATTTTCATAAAACCTCACCTCCAGGAGTCATGTGAATTCCATGTGATACACTCTTTTACAAAGTATAGACAATAATTCTCTTTTGGGAAAAAGCTGTAAAAAATTAATTGGCCATTGTATCTTAAAGACATACAACTAGAAGAACCATGAAATAATAATAACTCCATAATTAATCCCAAATAAAGAAACATGTAATGTAAAAAAACACCTAAGGGTTCTGGGGCACCTGGCTCATAGGTGCCAATGTTATGTTATATTTATAAAATGGGTGCTTTGTACCTACAGAGAGAGAGTCCATCAGTGAGACAGGCTGAGCTGGTTCCCCAGAGCTGTGTGTTCAGCAAAGGCCCCAGCAGCATTTGAGCAATTTAGCACTTTCCAGGAAGCCAGACAAACTAACACAGCCTGTTTATTCCCTCTTTCTTTCAGTACTCCCACGCTAGTGCCTCTGTAAAGGAAAATATTGATGGATCTGAAATATGTACGACATAGGCTGAGAGTCCATGGCAGTCGTCCCCTAGCAAGCTGTTTCTGAGTCTGTTTCCTTTAGTGAGACCAGGAATTATTCTCCATCTTTCTCTTACTCTTTTTTTCTGGGCATATGAATTTGCTGCCTGCTAAGGTGCTGCACAATTACAACCATCCATGGCATGGAGGAAGAAATAACAAAGTTTGCTCTACAGTAAGATGTTTGCAGAAGATTTCAAGATTCAGTAAAGGAATAATTTCCCCATTAAAAAAAAAAAGAGGAGAATAATATTTAGGGCCAGACTGTCAAATTTTTAAAATTTCACTGAAATTTCTGTTGATCCATTTAACTTCCAGAGGATGTTAGGCTTCATTTCAAAGTAAGACATGCCTCAAGATCGGTATTCATGCACTGAATCTTTTTGAACTATACCCTTCATCGGGTTACCATGAAAGAAGTGAGAAAATGTCAGTGAAAACTGTGTAAAACCCTGCTCCTTTCTTCTTGATTTGCAGAGAGAACTGGGCTGAGTGGTCTCAGTGGCTGGAGATGAGGACAAGGAGCAAAGGTGCTGTCCCCGCTCCCACCCTCCATCCCTTCTGTAAGCATAAATAAAATTGCTTTGTCTCAGTATGAAGTTCCCAATTCCACACAGGAAGGAGTGATTTGCAGCTCAACTCCCCCTCTTTAGCAAAACTTAAAGAGAAAACCCTTCCATGGAATGACTAATTCTCGCAGATGACTTCAAAGCTCACTAGGGGGTGTTTAATCCCCGGTGAGAAAAGCAAGGAGCTGAGAGATTGCTTAGGAAACCCAAACTGAGAGTATCTCATTCAGTCCTTTTTTGCCAATGTTTTCTCGTAGCAAAAAGCAAATATTATACCCTTTGGAGGATGTGCTTGGCTCTGTGCACCATCCAGTGGAGATCACACCACAGTCATGCTGTGAGCAACTTCCTAACGTGAAAATGGATCGTGGCAGATGTAATAATGCAAGATTCAATGAAACAACAATGAAACTTGTTTTTTCAATATCTGTAGAGACATTATTTATTTTAGTAATGACTGGAGGGAGGTGAGTATTGGAATCTCTTGATGTTAACCTGCATTCTCTGCTGAGACTTCATTTGGTCAACAAGCAAGCAAGCAATATAAAAGAAACTTTGCTCTTTTTTTCCTTTAAAAAATTAACCCCTTTTCACTTTTATGCAAAATTCACAGCAACCCAAAACATTACAGGAACAGCCTTATTACTATCATTTCCTTTCCTTTCAGAAAGCACGTCCCATTGTGAAAATATCTGTTAAAAATAATAGCTCCATCTTCTAGGGGTGTTAGATCACAGTTGGTAGTCAAAGATCAGACACATGCACCTGACAAACCCTTTGAAACCCAAGCAGAGATACTTTTAACATCCAGAAGGGATAGTTACTCGTGGTTACATTTTCTTTTCTTGTTGTATCCTATGTATTCGTCTGTTAGGCTTCTCTGTTCCATCTCATGTCTAAGACCCCAATTAATCACGACCCTGAATTTGCTCCTTCCCTGGCAGCCCCTCTAAGGCAGAGTGCCCAGTGGCTCTGCAAGCCACAGACAATGATTGCTTTAATTTGTATTCTTTTCTGTATATTTCCTTAATTTGTATTATTTTCTGTATTACTTTAGCAGCAACTTCACAAGTTTTTAAAGAGAGAACAAGGCATTTCTACACAATGAAAGCATATCTGGCAAAAAAATTGGATCAGGGGCTTTGTCTATCCTTTTGATAAAGCAATCTGCAAAATAATCCTCCCCTCAAAAACCCAAAGTAACACTGGGGTTTGAATTTGTGATTTTGCTCTGCTCTGCTTCACAGGTGATTCAGTTCCTGTGTTTTCCTTTTGTCCTCTGCATTTTATGTTCCAGAACAGGATGATTTGCACAAACCATCATTTTGTGTAGCCTAACCACCCTCTTGAAGAGGACAAACCACACTGTATTGTGGGGGACATACAGTCTAAAAGGTAAATTTGGCCTGAAGAGGAATTTTTCCAGGAATTAGATCAAGATGTCACACTGTCCAATTTACTCATGGCTCTCTAAAACATAGTTCATGATTGTAAAAACCTATGCATATCTGTTTATTTAATAATTCTGTTCATTTGTTTAAGCCTTTGTAGAATGCTTAAAATACTATTCTTAGCAAAAGCCCATCTGAAACCTTTGCAAACCATTATACTGTATTGTATTTCATGCTAGTATTAAAAGGAAATAAAACATTTTTCTCCTGATTTCTATTTCTTTCATGATTTCCTCAATAAACAGGCATTAAGAAGGAGCCTGTTTTTTCACCACAATATTGTTTTTTCTATAATTGAGATAAGTTAGCTCAGTGTCACAGCAG
>NW_010558261.1:56835-57973 GCF_000687285.1 Phaethon lepturus | reverse complement strand
GCAGGAATTTAGGATTTTCTTTTAGACCAGAGGATGGAGTGGAGTACTTCTGCTTTAATTCCCCTTCTCATTAGAATAATGATCCATAGGTGCCTGTCTGAAACCATCTGAGTGATGGAAGTCTTTTAAGCGCAAACCTAGTCAGTCTCATAAAACTGAAATGCCGTTACACTGTGTCCTGGTTAGGCATGGTCAAAAACACTTGCAAAGTTTGTTTTTCCTCAAGCAATTACTTTTGTAGCTTGTGCAGATTATCTGGAGCTGCCTGCAGAAACCCAGCATTAGAAGCAGTGTTAAGCATTTCTTTCTATTGGAAATCATCCCCTATTTTGTATCTCCTAAAACTTCTTTCTGTCATCAAAAATGAGTAGAATGATCTCAGCTTAGTTCCACATTTTTCTGTGTTTTTTTAGAAGTTTCCTGGTGATCAAAGTCTTTCTTTGGTCTGAATTCTCTTGACAGCCAGACATCTTCCTCTAGTGTCTGCAATCCCAATCATAAACCTCCTAATAGGTATTTAGTCAATGGAAGGGAGATTGGTTTTGCAGATGGAGGGTCTAAGACTAGAGAATGGAACCTAGGAAAGGAAAAATGGAAATCTGGGGACAGATTGAATGAGTAGGAGAAAGGGAAAGCTAAAGAACAGGGCTTTACATGGGTACATAATCGGGAGTGAGGGGAAGAAGGACAGCAAAGGACCAGAAAGTGTACAAAAGTCAGAAGTGGCAAAAGGGCATTTATGAAACTTTAAGATGATGGGGGAGGGGATATTTCTGAGGGAGGAACAAGAAGATATGAAGGGAAACCTCTTCTCATCCTGTCCTTCTCCTGCTCCATGGAAGAAAATTGGTGTGAAGGAATGTCATCTTTTGGCTTCTCCTCCCACATCCCCTAAGGCTATGTACCCATGTAAAGGGTCTCCAGATATTCAACCAATTTTCAGTCTAAGTCTTCTAAGACTGATCAATGTTAGGTAGGGATTTTGGCAGCCATCTGAGAAGAGATACTGGTGAGAAATTTGGAAGTTCACCCTGAGTAATAGTATTGATGGTAGACAGCAGAAAACCCACTGCATCTCTCTGTCCTGTCCTCTGCAGACTCAGTGGCAGTGAGGAGCTGCTGCTCTGCTCTACGCAGG
>NW_010558261.1:46959-56804 GCF_000687285.1 Phaethon lepturus | reverse complement strand
TAGGGAAAGTAAAAACTTGTAGACAAAGATACACCCTCATTACTCTGAAGGTATATATGAGCAAGTTAAGGGGAAAATGGGAACTTTGCAAGAATATTGAACTCAGCAGGACATACCACCACAAGAGGGTAAGAATGAAATTGTGCTGGAAAGAAACTTGAAAAAATTCTGAAACCACAAGAAAGTTTGGTTGTGTACAAATCTAGCCCATATCTCAGCATTGTATTATATTCCATTGTCTTGTTTTCCCTTTGGGTGTTTACTTGCATTTAAACTAGCCCAAATTCTGGTGGAGGCAGCACTGCATGTTTCAAACCCTTTGCTTGGATAGCGTCAGTTTAGAATAAATGAGTGCCTGAATGCACTGCATAGGGACCTCAGTGGTTTGTGTGGTTGGGTTTTACACATTCATTTGGGGAGCCAAGTGGGATTTGGAGCAGGTGACAAGAGAAGAACTCATATGCGACTAACTCAACATGTACCACATATTCTGCATGTAGGAAGAAAAGTGAAAAACACGGTGTGTTGCAGGCTAGATAAGAACACTTGTTAAAATATGTCTCCACGGTAAAAGGATAGCTTTGAGGAGCATTGCTGCTAAATCACAAGGAACCACACAAAGAAAAAAAACACAAAATGTAATGTTTGTTAATACTATGGGAACTCTGTAGACACACAGAAATCTATTTGTTATGATCCAGTTTCTAGCTCTCTATTTTCTATAAAAGCAAACAATTTGTTCAGCTTGTCTGCTTGTCTTTTGCACTGGATTTCTAATGAAGTGACCTTAGTCCTGGCAAGTCAAGCAAGATACATCATGACATCCCAGCTTCCCTGAAACATCTTAGGGACTACTGTTTGCACATCCATTCACCTGCACAAAATCCACTTACGTTTGTCTGCTGCGGGCAGTGGCATTCAGCTACCTCTTGTGTTTTACCCATAGATTCTGATACCCACTGCAGGCCTAAAGGATGTGCCTTTGTTGGTCATGATCTTGAGTCATTTGGGAGGCTGACTCAATGTAAAAGATTTTAGCTTAGGTAGAAACAACCTGGAAGATGAGACAGCTGATCCCTTTTTAATTAAGTGGGGAAATGGAGTTGTTATGGCAAAAAAATGAGACCCAAATACATGGCTTGGAGAACTCTAGAGAGAAGAACCTACGAGGGAAGCAATGCAGGCTCTGAAAAGGGGACAACAGAAAAGCATAGAGTCAAGAATTTAGGTCACCTATTGCATATAATTAAAAAAACACACAAAGACTTCAATTTTTTTTGCAAACCTACTTACATGCTAAAATGTAACCTTTCTTCTTCTCAAACCTCCGAAAAAGTACCTGTTCTTCCAACATAAACAAGTTAACCCTTGTTAAAAATTAAGATATATCCCATGATAGGCTTTTGCACAGAAGATGTTTACATGTATTCACTTTTTTGAACAACCAGCTGGAATGTCTGATGTCCTCCTTGTGCTCTGTATACCCCAGTGCTTTTTTAAGGATATGCAAAAAGAGAAGACGACAGCAGTGGGCAGCTGTACAGGGCTATCTAAGCTCATTGTGGGACTGAACCACATCTGGGTCAACTCCAGTGATGTATTGAACACATGGGCCAAGCAATGGTCCCCTCCTTCTCTCAGCAAAACAAGAGGAAAAAAGCAGTTGGGAAATGAGACTTGCTGGAGCGGGTTGGTTCAGCAACCTGACATCTGGTCAGGTAGGAGCTTCATTAATTAAAAGCAGAGCAGACCAGAAAACTATGGAGAATCATCTGGGAGCTCTGCTAAGTCTCAGTTTTCCTGAGAAATGCCTCAAGTCTACATGAGGGCACAGAACTACAGGAGACAGGAAAATCAACAAAAAAGTTTTAAATAGTGTATTTCAGATACACCCAGGCCTTTTCTGTGCTCAGGATTTTATAGATAACTCAAGAAGAAAAATCACTGCGAAAACACCTGTTTCTGATGAGCAGCAGTAGTCTTGCTCTCCCTGTCTAAAAATGACACCCTTTTAAATATAACCCCTACACCCCTCCAAAACAATAAGGTCACTTGTTGTTTTTTTCCTTATTATTGCAGAAGTAAGTGTCCCTACAGCTTTTCGGTTCCAGATCTCTTACTTCCCAGGAAAAAAAAAACCCCAAACACTAAACAAACCAGCAACAATAAAAATAGCTCATTTAAAATAAGCAGTAATAATGACCATATGATCTCCTGGTTTTATATCTACATGGTTATTTCTTTGTGGAAAAAGGTATTTATGGGCCTGACAACAGTTCCTTTTATTTTACTCCCATCTCTTTGATTTGAGAGGCTTTTTGTGCATAATGCTTTTCACCAGAGAGGTGCTATATGGCCTGTGTCTCAAGCAGTTAGTGTAAAAAAGATGATTGCATGAGGTTTTTCCCTTGGTAGATGCTACAGATAGATGGGAAAGACCTTGAGTGTCTACGCTGATAAGGGGTCTGTCATGTCAGGGAATAAAGAAAAGTGCAATATACCTGGAAGAGCTTTAAATTACATTTTCATTCTGACCTACTTTTCCTCCAAGTTTTAAGGTCTGCTTGGTGATGACTTGATAAGGGTGAAGCTAAGAGTGACCAATAAGAAATCTAGCTTGAGCAAAGTAAGACTGCCTTGTTCTGGTGGCTCTTACTGAACATAATGCCTGATTTACGATGATTCTTCATTCATATTTATTTAGTCCTTTCACTGGAAGTCTTGCTACTGTGAGCATTAGTTGCAGGAGGCTGGCAAAGATTGCATATAGACCTTCATCAGCAAAAAACCTTTTATAGTAGGAGGACTTCTCTACCTTAGTCATGGTAATTCCCTAGAAATGGGATTATTGGAGGTGCAGGATTGTGGTTTGGGCCTGTGGACAATCGTGTATCAGTGACAATTGTAATGACCTGTGCTAGGATCTTGTCTGACATAAGTGTCCAGTTCTTCTCCAACACATTATCCAGCACACACTGCCTCAGAAGTACAAGCTTCCAAAGTGTCCTAGCTGCTGACTGCAGTCCAGGTTCATTCCAAATGACTCCAGGTACTTCCACATGATTTTAAATACTTCACTGTATCTCCTGCACTGGAAGGCAGTTTCACCCGAGGTCCCCTTTTCTATTGATTAAGAGAGAGAGGCATTTCTAGAAGATCTTGCCAGGCTTGGCCAGTCTCTCAGAACCCTCTGAAGTGCCCCTGACACTAGAAGAAATGGAACTCCTAGCTTACACATTAAAGAAAGGTAGGATGAATTTAGGCCTTTGGCTCCAACTCCACTACACTGTGAGCCACCTCTCAGGGTAGCCATTCAATTCCAGCTGCTAGTTTGTGCTGAAGGTCAATACAAATTGCTTGTGGGAGCATGGCACGTGGCACAATTCTGACTGTGAGGAGAAAGTAAGAAAAAATAATAGGCATCCAGCAGTCACTCATGCTGAAAAACTGAATGAGAAACAAGTCCCTTGCACACAAGAAAGTCCCAGAGACAAAACTGTGTATTGAAGCCTCTAGTCTCTTGAATACTGACAAGATTTCATTAAAGCACAGGAAAGACAGCCTAGGGATAAAATAAAAACAGACAAATGGTGGATAGATCCTTCAGATGTTGCATATTAAATCCCAGCGACTGGAAAAAAAAGCAATATGTTGTTTCCATTTCCTTGTCTTCTTCACGCATAGCCATCAAATCAGTGCCTGCTGGGTTCAATAGCTTCCTCTGTGTCTCCAACATCTACAGAAACCCAGTTTATTAAGAGCTTTTGATGCACTTTTAAAGCCGTATTACTGGAAACATTAATTTTGTACACGATCTCCATTAAAATAACAAGGTACAATTCAGCCAAGACTTTCCAGTTCTAGGACAGGCAAAAGTACTTAAGTTGATGGTTTCAGTTTTCAGACTATAACATGTAGTTAGTGGGAATCTCAACACCTGTATTTACGTAATTGCTCTATAATTATTATAGGCTTTTTCAGGCAGAATATTCCTAATCTGTATATCTTTAAATAGTCTTTTAAAATATTCCCAGCTAAATGAGCTCTCAGATGTATATATGGAAGCAAATGAAATAACTTATTAAATGTTTTTTTGTATGGTTTGTTTTGATTTTTAACTCTTCAGATATCCACCCTGTGGATAGGGGTGTTATTAAAAGAAACAAAACTGAGGTTATAAAATACTTGCATATCAGAACAATTTAAAGGATGGTATGGATTTGAGAGAAGCAACATCCAAAACATTTGCATGATCTGAATGGTAGACAGATAAGCACTGCAAAATTAAAATACTTCCTTAAACAACCGCATTATATGGAAACATTCTGGCTGAGGTGCAAATTGACACTGTAAAAAGAGCAGCAGGTGCTAAAACAAATTCCAGACTCATTTATACAAGAGGAAAACTTGCCAAACCACGTACATGTCAGATTTGCTGCTCCCAGTAATACTGGGGACTGTTCCATTAAGGGCTGAGTTTCCCAGACAGAGAAACCAGGGGAAACCCTGTGGTGTTTTTCTGTAGTTAGGAACGGCCAGTTGGACCTGCAGTAAAATGAATCTCTTCCAAGCATGCATAGCGTTGACTGATCACTAAGCCCCATGTGGTACCAGGCACTCCTCCAGAACTAGGGAGTGTAGTAAAGCGATTATAGGATTCTGTGACTGATGGCTCTATCGCATGCCTGAGATTCATGGCTCACATAGCCATGCTCCAGCGACAGTGGTGTGCTTGCAGAAAATGCAAAGGCGTTTGCATTTTAATGTAGCTTAGCCAACAGCAGAAAAGGGTTAAGACCAGTTGTCTTAATTTTCATTTCCAGTAGGCAAAATAAGTGCCTAAAGACAATGGCCACAGCTTGATGTTATGTGTACTGATTTAATTTGGCATCTGAGGCTCTACCACGGAAAAATCCTTAGTGGTCTGGTTAAACTACATACCCACAGGCTCCCTAACTTTTAGATATCTGTTCACACTGAATCTCAGCTTTCTGCTGTTCCCTTTCACTGCTTCTTCCATAGCCTTTGGCTATCACCTAGCTGTGTACATAAAAAAGACAGCATTCCCTCTCAGGATATGTCAGGCTTTTCTTCTCTGCAAGATTAGATGGCGTCCTCTCTATTTCTTAGCTGGAGGAAAGAGCTACCCTTTTAGCCTTTCCATCCTTTTAAGGAGTAATGTCCCCTTTGTTTTTTTCATTTCTTTCCTCCCATTTTCAGTGGCCTTCAGTGCAATACTTTAGCACTCTCTTTTCAGAATATGATTAGGTTTTAACACCATTAATCTAGATTTAAAAATAATGATTCAGCCTTTGTGTACCACCCACCCTGCTGCTTCATTTGAAAGAGTTTGAGTTTTAGTGGCCAGCTCCTCTCCCTTGCCAAAATCTTTCTGCAGGTTTCCAAGGAAATGGTTCCCCTTCCACGTAGTGCTTGTTTCTTGGGTTCTGCAACTTCCGTTTAGACAAATCAAATGGGATGTACCTCTTGGCCTTGCAGCCTGGTTAGCAGTGAAAATCGAACCAGAGGCCTTTGGGGTGGAGCATTGTGTCATGAACAAATCATCATTATGGAAGCTGTATTTCTCTTCTCTCAACACGAGTAATAAATGGGAGGCAGCTGCACTCTCGTGATTTAAGCCATATTTCAATTTATATAGATTACAGACACTTAACATGTCCCTGGAGCTACCTATGGCCCCTTCTTGGAGGGGGGAACACACCTACTGTTTTTTCATAGAGTGTTGAAGTATGGCAAGTTTTCTCTGCCTTGTTTACAGCCATAGTGAAAAAAACTGGAGGGAACTGAACCTGTGCTTATCAGATTCCAGGAATCTGTGCTATCTAGTGCTCTGTGTTTCCACCACATCCTGAAACCAACAAAAGCTGATTGGCAAATGATGTTATCAGAGACAAGCACTGAACATAACAGAAGCCAATGGAATGATTCCAGCACCATTCCCCTTCCAGTGTTTAGAAGACCAAGAAAAAAACAGATTTTTAAAAGCAAACTGTCCTACTTCCCTTTCCTCTGGGCTAGTTTACATGAGGAAAAATTCCAGACCTGTGAAATCACACAGAACAAGGTTAATGCAAATGAATGGTTGTAGGATCAGAGAAAAGACTTTCTGAAGTCTGGTCCCTGCTGTTGCAAGTGGGAGAACTACTCTCCCATAACATTATCAATATTCATCCTGAAAACAGTTAGGTTTCTTCTTTTTGCTAGTCCTTCTGAGAGGCTTTTCCAGAGCTCTTCTGCTGGATAGCAGCTTTCTCACAATTACCAGCTTAAATTATTATCTTTATTTTGCCATTGCTTTGCTCCTCCAAGTTTTACTTCTCCGTTTCACAGCTTCTTCCAAATAAAACCACCATCCTGGATCTTTGTCAACTGGCAATTTGAGATAGATTTCATTTCAGTGCTGGTCTAGAGCCCATTTAAGTCAATGGGAGTCTCTGTTGAGTTCAGTATGCTTTCCAAGTGGGCCTTTATAGGCTATCCCTGTAGTCAGATGGATATAAAAGGTCTGTGTTGGTAAAACAATGTGCCTAACAAAATTGTACTGCAACTTGCAGATTGCAGAATCCTTCATTTACCTGCTATTGTTGGCCAGTTCAGGAAGGAAAGACAGGAAGGCAGAATCTCCAGCATTTCAGTAACAAATGGGATCTAAAAGCCAACAGGAAAGGCACTAAACTTAAAAGCAAGTGCAGTGGAGCACTTCCTTATGAAGACATTATGATGAAGCCACCTCTGGAATTATTTTACTGCCATTTGCCTTCATTTCACTCCTCTGCTCACTTGGGCACTGCATGAAACCAATGTGCCTGGGAAAAAAACCACAGAGAAAGCTCTTTTCATGTTCCTTTCCTTTTTTTTTTTTTTTTTTAATCACCTGGAAGAGGGAAACCCTCTAATTCTCCAAAGGTGACATTATCATCAATGATATTTAACTATTTCCAAAATGTAATGCTTTTTAAATTGTCGTCTAGGGCATAAGGGGTCCCTCATTCTATCTTTTTTATAGTTTTTCCCAAGTGCCACAGTTACAAAGCAATCATTTTACTTGTAGTGATGAAAACACTACACCATAAGAACTGGTCAAAACAGTACACTGTAAGAAGTAAACAAAGCTGTTAAGTTGTCAATAGATTGATTGACCAACATTACGGACAGTAGAAACTCAAGTGACGATCCATATAGATAAATTAGTGACATAATATTAAGCACCAGATGTTAAAGAACTGCAAAAATAACTGTAGCTTGAGACACAAACAACCTGTGGGAAAAAAAATGGTCCCAGCTTGGGACTTAATGCGACTTAAACCCATCACAAAAGTGAAAGCAGAAACAGTGTGAGCTGGAACATCTCAGTGCTAAATTAAGACCCAGAAATCAGGAAGGACCTGACAAGACCCACGACACCTCAAAAGATCCTCAGCAGCCTTCCCACAAGAGTTGGGATTGTTCCCTTCCTATATAACTACAGTCCCAGCTAAGGAGTTGATTTAACTATTTAAATGTTTGCAATCATTAACCTTTCAATAAAAACACAGCTTCAGCTTATTAAGCTCATTAGCCTCTAACAAATGAAGCTTTTGAACATGCCAAGGAGCAAAATATAACTGGATTCAGAAAGTAATTAGCTGCATTTGGAGAGGATGATAGGTCTCTTGAGGGCTATTCAGCACAGAGATGTGGATACAGTCTCTGATTCAGGGGGTCCCTAGGCTGCAGACTGCAGGGTGGTTATATCAAGGGAACTCCATACATATTTGTCTAGCTCTTATTGTCTGTATTACTCTTTGGTTCCTTGGTCAGGTGGTCCTTTGATCTGATTCACTACAACTGTTCTTATGTACTATTAATGCTTGGCCAGCACCCAACACACAGTGTCAAGCTAGCTGAAAGTAAGTAGTAGAAAGTATTGCTTTACACCTTATAAACTAAGCAGCCTCTACAGCAGAACGGTGGTACAAACACTATAGCTGAAGCCCTTCGTAAGTCTAGCTTTTGACCAAAGAATGAATGTTACTCAGCATGGAAGATAAAGGCTTATTCAGCAGCAGTTGATAACAGAGTAATTATCAATCACATACAGCTATAACAAAGTGTCCAAAATATTTGGGTTTTGTCCTTGCCTTTTTCCTGGTGTAGGCAGGAACACCCTTGAAATAGATGGATTTGTGTTACTGCACATTGTAAAGGACCAGTTTTCAGTGGCTTATAAACCTAGGCTGGGTCATGAAAGAATGCTCGGCTGTATGACCTTGCATTTTACATTTTCAGACCATGCATTGCTTTCCTGGAGGATCACTCTTCTTATCAAAGCTCTAAGACATTCTCAGGACACTCCCTGGGATTTCTCCTAGAACAAAAGCTTCATGCATACATATTTCAACACTGCCACATGCCTCTCATGGACCTGCTTCAAGTGCCACAAATGTACTTACAGGTGAAGCTCTCACTTTGTCAGATGGCACAGTTGTTTGACACACTGAAAACAATACTAAAAGGATAGAGAACTATTCAAGATCTATGATTAGTGAGAGGTAAACAGTATAAATCCACTACCAGCATAGTTCTTATTCCAGTTTTCATGTTTGCCATGCCCTCTACAAATTTCTTATCTTTAGTCCTGTGTGCTCTTAATGCCCCAGAGTAACTTTACTGCTCAAGTACACTTTAAAACTCAAGGAACTACTCAAAATCACTGAGCTGACTGTGCATTTGTTTTATTTCAGGGAAAGTTAAGGTACAGGAAAAATGGAAATTAAACATTTTATTCTGCTTCATTCAAACTGAGCTGCATTGACTGAACTTCACCAGCATGTCCTAGAAAATTTTTATTCTCCTTAAAGGCTGGGATTATCTGTATTGTCTATGATGCACCATTGTGGTAGTTTTGGCTGGGATAGTTAATTTTCTTCATAGTAACTAGTATGGGGCTATGTTTTGGATTTGTGCTGAAAACAGTGTTGATATTTTACTTACTCCTGAGCAGTGCTTACACAGAATCAAGACCTCCTCTGCTCCTCACACCACCCCACCAGCGAGCAGGCTGGGGGTGCATGGGAAGCTGGGAGGGGACACAGCTGGGACAGATGACCCCAACTGACCAAAGGGACATTCCATATCACATGATGTCATGCTAAGCATATAAATCTGGGGGAAGAAGGAGGAAGGGGGGACATTTGGAGTGATGGTGTTTGTCTTCCCAAGTAACCGTTATGTGTGATGGAGCCCTGCTTCCCTGGAGATGGCTGAACACCTGCGGGCCCATGGGAAGTGGTGAATGAATTCCTTGTTTTGCTTTGTTTGTGTGTGTGGCTTATTAAACCATTTTTATCTCAACCCACAAGTTTTCTCACTTTTACTCTTTTGATTCTCTTCCCCCTCATCTTACTGAGGGGAAAGTGAGCAAGTTGCTGTGCCGTGCTTAGTTGCCAGCTGGGTTTAAACCACAACAACCATGGAAATGACATTCAGATGAAGCATTAGTGTAACAGATCTCTCTGCTATCAGGCAAAGCATAGTTGGTGGCCTGTTCATTCACACTAGTTTTTACTGGGGTCCCTGAACAACTTCATGAAGGGAAGAGCTGTTGCTTTCAGCCTTATCTGTGTGGAAGGTATCAATGCCACACGTGTAAGTTGTGGCTAGAACAAAAAGCAGGCTCCCAGTCATACACTGATGCCAGAGGGACCTGGACAAGCTCAAGAAGTGGGCCCGTGTGAACCTCACAAGGTTCAACAAGGACAAGTGCAGGGCCCTGCAACTGGGTTGGGGTAACCCCCCATATCAATACAGGCTGGGGGATGAAGGGATTGACAGCAGCCCTGCCG
>NW_010558261.1:29949-46479 GCF_000687285.1 Phaethon lepturus | reverse complement strand
GGGGGAGAAGGGGATGGACGGCACCCCTGCCGAGAAGGACTTGGGGGTACTGGTGGATGAAAAGCTGGACTTGAGCTGGCAATGTGCACTTACAGCCCAGAAGGCCAACCGTGTCTGGTGCATCAAAAGAGCATGGCCAGCAGGTCGAGGGAGCTGATTCTGCCCCTCTGCTCCACTCTGGTGAGACCCCACCTGCAGTGCTGCGCCCAGCTCTGGAGCACTCAGCACAGGAAAGGCATGGACCTGTTGGAGCAGGTCCAGAGGAGGCCACCAAAATGCTCAGAGGGCTGGAACACCTCTCCTATGAGGACAGGCTGAAAGAGTTGGGCTTATTCAGCCTGGAGAAGAGAAGGCTCCAGGAAGACCTTATTGCAGCCTGCCAGTACTTAAAGGGAGCCTATAAGAAAGGTGGGGGCAGAATTTTTAGCAGGGCCTGCTGCAATACGACAAGGGGTAACGGTTTTAAACTAAAAGTGGGTAGATTTAGACTAGATATAAGGAAGAAATTTTTCACAATGAGGATGGTGAAACCCTGGAACAGGTTGTCCAGAGAGATGGCAGATGCCCCATCCCTGGAAACATTCAAGGTCAGACTGGAGGGGCTCTAAGCAACCTGATCTAGTTGAAGATGTCCCTGCTCATTGCAGGTGGGTTGGACTCGATGACCTTTAAAGGTCCCTTCCAACCCAAATTATTCTATATTCTATGATTCTTGATTCTATGATTCTATGAGGGCAGAGTGTGAGGCAGTATGGAGAGACAAAATACATCAGAACGGAAATCCAGCCCCAGGAACTTTATGACTATGAGCGAATTCACTCATATGTGAAATTATTCCATCTTCTAATAGGAACAAAAGTCACAGAGCAATTTACCAGTTGCAAAGATGTAAGGTTGTGTCATGTGTAGGCAAAGGATTTTAAAAGAGAGAGTCATGTTTGGACTGCAACAAACTACTGCAGAGATGATTCTTAAGAATGATACTAGAAGCTTTGCAGTTTGGGTCTTTTGGGTTTTTTAAATTATTTTTTTCTTTTCTTTTTTATTTTTTTCTTTCCTCACTTACTGAGATTTCATCTAAGGAGACAGTGGCATTGTTGATTTTAAAAGGGCAGACTTCACAAGCAGATTAACATGCTCCGTATGTCCGGTCAGTTTGTTGAAGAGTCCAAAATGTGCATCTATTAAATATAATGAACAAGGAATGATAGATGATGTCTCATACTCCCAAACTTGTAATTAAAAAGGAGGGAGAGGCTGCAGGGTAGAGTGGAGAAAGCATCGTTTAGTCACAAATCCTTGACACAGATATGTCGGTTGTTCAAAAGAGGTTTTAACATCTCTGACAGGAGGACAGCAAGGGAATGGAAAAGTAAGCAAAACAAAGCACTGGAAGGGCATTTTAACACTGTGTTAGGCAAATGAGAGGATAAATGATGACTATATATTGGATGGCGGTGGGAGGGTTATAAACATTACAGAGACAATTGCCGCTAAATGAGGTGTATCCCAGGCAGCTGTCCTGATGCATTAGGAGGCTGTTCTCAAAAGAAAAGATTCTCCCATCAACATGAAAACAAAAAAAAAATTAAAAGTTCCCTTCCACACAGCTCACGTGCCATAAATAACTCAGCAGCATGTGAGTCAAACCCTTCCAGAGGCAGATCGTGTTCTGACTGCCTCCTTTTGGACATTATTTGAGCATGGGTGTGCACTCTCTGTAAGCCTTAATTATCAGAGCAACCATATGAGCAAGCTAGCCTGCCCTGTTTGTCTGGACTTGTGTCTTTTATGCTTCTTTGATCTACATGTAGTAAATCTGAGAGCCTCCATTGGAGGGACATGGTTGACTACTGTATTACTGGATTGCTCTGTTCACAAGAATTATTGGTTTCTTTCAAGGTCAATTTTTTTTTTCATGCCATATGAATCTATGACTGTCTGAGCTTTCTGTGTTTCTTTAATGGAAATTTCCAGTGTGCAGATGCAGTGCAGACTGAGAATGTAATACTCATATTAAAAATAGCAGTGTTTGTTTTGTTACTGTTAATAATATATTCAGCTCTTCCGGAGCACTTTCTTTCAGTATGCTTCGGATTACATTATAATTTCATAGGCAGGGAAACTGAGGCAAACACAGCTTCTTGTCCTGGAAAACAGTGCCACAGCTGAAATACGATTTAAGACTTCTTAAGTGTAGTGCAGTGACGTATCCAGAAAGCACTGTCTCTCTTTGGCCTGTGGGAAAATTAGTCTAAAAGAACTGTGGTTGCTACTTCAGTGAAATATTTTTATTTCTGAAACAGAGCTCATGTCCAATACACTTTCATGTCTTTTTTGTGCTAGAAGCCTCAACAATGCAGATTTCAGGGAACTGAAAGACTGGGTGTCCCCCATTGCATTAACTGACTGATGCTGGCAGAAGCTTTTCAAGCCGCATTTCTTTTCCAGCGGTCAGTAGATCAATAGTGATCCATGGTGCAGCCTCAGGTGTTCCACAGAATGATTGCAAGCCCCTTTTAACCCCCCAAACATATGTCGACACATAACAACGCAAAATCAAAATAAAGGAAAATAAATGAGGAGGCAAAATCTACCACTAAGTTTTACTTGGTTGAAAGAGAAATCTATTCTGGTACAAGATGGTACATGGGTTTATTTTTTAAAACACTTCATCTACTAGAGACGGAGAGTTACTTCTCTCAAAGATTTGTAAACTGGCTATCCTCACAGGAGCACTGAGAGGTAGGATGCAGAGATTGTGCCACTACACAGGCTGTCACCTTAGAAAGGAATGAGAGCTACCTGTTGTTTACAGCTCTGACAGGAGAGCGCCATGTCAGAGATAATGTTGATATATCCCTCTGTAACAACAAGATGGTCTGGAGCAAAACAAGCATCTCAGTAGGATGGACTGTGTTTGCATAGACACAGTATTGCTTTCTATGACAGTTATCGCTGCTGTTTGTACTACAATAACATCCATATTTGCCCCGGGGCATCAGGGCTCCACTGTACGTACTAGAATCATCCCATGGTGTAAGAAGCAACTCTGGCCCCAGAGCTTTGGAGCCAGGTGGGTAAAGGGAGAAATGACAGTTAAAGCACAAAGAAATGCTGGCCTCTGTTTTGGGGAAGCACTGACCATTTACGACAAAGCTCTGTTCAGAATAAAATTCTCATAAACCCATTTGTAAAATGTTGCATTTTCTGACAAAAAGGTGTCAGATTGGAAAAAACCTGGCTCTGCTGAATCTGGGAAGTGAAGTAACGAAGCCATCTCCACATAGCTAGTCAGCAGCAGCTGCAACAGAAGAAACGGGCTTCCTGCCTGAGTTGGTTGCCATCTAAATGGGTTGCTTCCTCCTTCAGTGGTGCCATGTGCACCCTTGCAGCAAACCCACCTCAGGGCATGGCAGGCTCACAACAGCCTCGTGGCCAGCTTCTTCTCTTCGTACTTTGGGTAGCCATACAGAGCTTAGGCTGTACAGCTGTAAGGACTGGATCCAGCTGAACAGCCTGGAGAGAGCATTTGTCCACTTCTAAAATGGTGCCAGAGCAGACCTCTCCACTGTTGACTTTTAGAAGTCCCTTTTCAGGAATGAAAGGCTGGCATAGGCTTGGAGAGAGTGATGGTGGCAATGAAGGACAGAGTATTTAAACATGAAAAAAAGGAAGCATTTTCCTCCTGGTTGAAAATAATGGGGCTTCTAGCTACAATCCACCATCCTCTGGCTAAGGAACTCTGTCAGGGTGTTGCCAAACGTCACAGTATAACAAGAACATAATGAAAACTTCTCTTCTCCTTGGGTAACAAAGCATCCGCACTGCTCAGGAACAGGACAGATCTTGGTTTCACCATCTTCTGCTTCATCACCTGGATGGGAAGAGGGAAAGGGAATTGCTTTGCCCCATGCATACCCTTGGAAAATTGTAATATTCCTGTAGGAGTGCCTCCATCAAAAAATTCCTCTGAAATAATTTTCTTTCTTTGTACCCCTCTGCCCTAGTTTCTCTCCCTTTTTTTAGCAGCTGAATATGAAACCAGTTCAACATTGGAAGAAAAAATTATTTTTTTCTTTCTCTTATTTTGAGAAATAAAATCTCATAGTCAATCTGATGAAAGCTTCCATTTTACAGCAAAATCAATTCCTCCTCCAACCCCACTTCATTTTAAAACAGACACTAGAAAAATACCCATTCCCTCTAAACTTGACAGATGCCACCACAAGGTGAGAAGGAACCACTGTTTCTTTCAGTATAGTCTTTTTTAATATGTTACGTACATGGAAACACTTCTTCATCCATCAATCGAAAAGTTCATTTCTTCCTCCTGTCCTTCACCCCACTTTCAGGTCTCCCAAGCCAACCGTGACTGTGCAACATAACTGACTCTGGTATAAATAAGAGCTGAGGAAATGGAAGAAATTAAGAACTCCTCCAGCCCTAAGGCTAAGTATCACCCTCCTATTTGTTTTCTCTTTATACTAGGCTTAATACTTTTTCTCAGCTGGGTACACGAGCTAATATACTACATAATCAGAGGGAAAATATCGCCTTATAGAAATCTCATTTCTTATCATGCTTGAGGTTTCTGTGGATACTGGAAATACTTTACTCTTTGATAGTATGTGGGCAGAATAGTGAAAAAACAACACAAGTGAATAATTATTTTCAGCTTTAGGGTCTCATTTGTATTAAAGAGTC
Organism: Phaethon lepturus; assembly: GCF_000687285.1. Taxonomy (NCBI): domain Eukaryota; kingdom Metazoa; phylum Chordata; class Aves; order Phaethontiformes; family Phaethontidae; genus Phaethon; species Phaethon lepturus. The sequence goes on along the minus strand of NW_010558261.1, from coordinate 41,772 downwards.
TAAGCAGTGAAGTTGGAGGGAGAGTCAATCTTCTTCTTCCATCTCATGTGTTCTACCATGTTGCTGAATTCCAAGTAATTTCCACGGAGGAACTCAGCTGATGTGCAAAACTTCTGTGTTTGGGGTCCATTTAGTGATGGACATTCACAGTCCACCTATAGTACACATATGCCTATCATAGCAATGGTATGAAACTGTCTCTTTATCTACATTACATGTTTTGTTCAGACACTCTACAGGAGTTATCCATTCTGTGTGATCAGTATATCTGCAGGACACATCTGTCTGGGTGGCCTTGATCTGTGGCAGGGTCTGCAGGAATTCAGCCTGCGAGTAATACCCTGCTCACACTGAGCCTATCTAACTAAAATGGGGCATGAGACTAAAAATGTGCAATCCCCTTCAGCCAATGGCTTTTCACTATTCATCAACTCATAATTCATGTGAAGTTAAAAAAAGAGAGAAATGTTTGGATAAAGACACTCACGTTAGGAGAGATGCAGCTTAATCTAACAAAGCCTCTATACTTTCAGAAGTCTTTTAAAAAGATGTAAATACCATAACATAAGGCAGTTTGCAAGACAGAACATAGCTTGGATCATATCACCCATCTTGTGATCAAATCTGTGTACTGACTATTTAGTTATCTAAAACAAAATTAAAGCTTAAGAGGCAAAAAAGGCTTTAGAGAGAAAGAACAAAAGCAAAGTTGAAAAGTCCTCTTATTCTTTTGGTCATAAACCTCCCCATTAATTTTTTAGTCTTTGGTACTTTCCATGTTACCCAGTAAAGATCTATGGTAAAGACCCTCTGTGGAGGCGATTCAGGCCTTAAAGCTACACTCCAGAGTCAGGATTGTCCTCCTTTCTCCTGGGGTGACTGTATAGTGCCCTGGTTGACACCAGAGAGTTGGCCACGGTAGTGGCAGCCTCAGGACCAGCCCCTCCACTGCTTCCTCCCCTAAGGAGATACAGAAAGACCCTTGCTTTACCACAGTAACTTGTGCACAGTGCTAGTCAAGCATCTTGCTCTGAAAAGAATTAAAGCAGGTTAAAATATTTGCAGAAACTGTCCACAGCTCTTACATTAACTCTACTATTTCGGTTACCAAGAAACTCGGAGTATTGCTGTGAGAAAGAAGGGTGGATGCAATGAGAGAGGCTAAGGAACATGCTCAGACCATCTACTGCAATGCTGGACATGAGTATAGTGTAGGTAAATTCATGCAGTCTGTGGAAAACTCACATTTCCCCCTACCCAAAAATAATGTCTTACAGTGCATAACACTGAATATGGCTCCCTGTACTGTCGATGAAGAAAAGCATGATGAAGAGCTTGCATACCCCTACTAGACCCATCTGACTATACCTTCTTTTTTCTGTACAGTGTGTAGAGTTGAAATAAAATGGAGTCTCTTTTAGTGTTTAAAGTGCCACCATAATGATTACAATATGGCTGGTGATTTATCTGAGGCAACACAGGAGATCTGAAATAAAACAGACTTGCACCGACTCCTTTCAAGTATTCAACAAGGGTCCTAAACACCTTCCACACAAGGTTCAAAGGACCAGACTTTTTCTTTAACTGTTAAATCTCTTTGATCTTTCATAAAGCTGTAAAAATAGGACTTGTTGCTTACAGTGTATATTTTAGCTCCATTTTTTATATAGACAATGGAATATTGAATAGTATTGCCATATTTGCAATGTAAGATGTTCTTCGCAAGCCTTTTTTTTTTTCCACTGAAAGCTAAGGATCCTGGAGATTGACTTTGTGACTCTCAGATTTTCATTCACACACACATTTTCTCTAGTTTCCAGCATTTCAGGAAAAAGTTTGAAAAATTTTAATCTTCCTCTCCATTCGCCACATGAACAACAGAAAACAAGTGAAAAGATCACAATGTGACTTTTTAAAGCCTTCTGACTACTAACCTAATATCACGACCTGTCTGGCAAGGATTTGACTCAGGATTTGGCCTTGTCTGAGCTTGGCAGTGTGCATGCTGGTCTACTTATTATAGCAGACAGATGTAAGACCCTCAGAGCACTTAGTTGCCTGTACTTCTCCCTGAGTTGGTTAATGTTTCACAGAAGCTGGGGGACAGAAGTGCCTGGGTGTTATGGAGCTGGATGCTGATGGCAGTGCACTTCTCATGGGAGGGAAGGAAAACGATGGATATCATCAGGCTTCCAGCACAATCAGAACCACATGGAAGTGGCTGTATTTCCTTAAAGAATATCTTTATGGGGAGTAATAAGAAAGCCAGAAAGCCCTGCAGAATGACTTACTCTGGAGGTTATGCCATGAAAAGCCATGAGCTACGAGTCTGATTAACAACAATGACTCAGAATCAGGATCTTTCCTTTGCACTGAAGTCCCCATTTGTTCCTAGCATACATGCCTGGTGCTGACAGGCCACCAATTTATTCACTAGGAAAAGTGCATTGCCTGAAGGTGTATCTACACTGATGATGCACGCTAAATATCCTTGTCCTCAGTATCCTGTATCACAGTGAAGACAAAGAGAGAGAAGAATGAAAGGGGGATCTTGTACTCAGGTATGGCTGAAATGGAAAACTGTGAAGTGAGGATCGGGAAGGGATAAACAGTGAATTTGTGGAGCAAATAATGCATCGCATTAACTACAGAGCCTAAGTCTTTTTGTCTTGGGATTGCTCCCCCTCATACAGTTGGTTTGTTGGTTTCTTTGGTCTCCTAGTTAAGGAGACGCTATGGGAAGCAGTCCCGATTCATACCTAATCACCTGATAGTCACTCTTTTTCTTTTGAGTTGAGCCCTTCTGAAGAGCTGGCTCCTAGATCAATTACAAAACAAACGCAGCTTGTTTTTTGGAAGAGACCTTTTTTCTCCATCACAAGCTATTTAGTTTTCCAATCACGTGGCAGCTTCATGTAGTCTTCAAGAGGGAAGGAAGAATGCCATACAGCAGAATGGCTTGTGAGCTCTCCTAGAAAAACCTGCACCTGCTTTCTGCTTGCATGTCCACACACCTCTAAACCAAGCCACTAGCTGATGCTACACTGCTGCTATGAGGCTTTATGCCAGGGCTTTATTTGCCAGCATTTCCGCCACTCTGGGTTGCACTGGTGTCTCGTAACAGTTCCCAGAGCAGCTTCGTCAAGCTGCTAATGTCAACCAAGTAAATAATGCATGCTTCAACTTAGGGCTAAATATACATTTGTCTGATAGACCATAACAGCACCAAGTCTGTTGTGCTAAGCAATCCTTAGCTGTATATTTACTGGATCAATGGAGTGCTTACAGCTTTGACACATAAATCAGTATTTAGGTACATTTTAAAATAATTATTAGAAGTAAAAGAGCATTGCTGTCCATATAGAGCACTTACATGGAATGAACCTTCTTCTCTCTTGTGTTGCTTTTTTTCTGAAGCCTCCAGAGCCCTGTTCGGCAGAGGTACTTAAACACAACAGAATAAGGTGAAGTCAATGTCTGAGCTTCACTAGTTTTAAGCATGACTTCTGCAGAACATGGGAGGTTCTCACAGGATCCAACCTGTCCCCTCAGTATTGCTTCAGAGCAGTTGACACTATCCAAGGTGCTTGAATTACATCTTGTTTGCTGTACAAGCAGAAAGAGAAAACACTGTGATACTGGTCTACTTGCTCTGGGGTCTGCATCTGTTGATGTCAATAGGGATTACGTGAGGATACTTCTTCAGGACCAAAAACATACAAAGACAAAATATAGATGGTTTATGCACTTGAACAAGAATCACAATTTAGTACTCATTTCCCATGTGGGTTCTGAGATACATCAGCTCTGCAATGTATCATTACCCTCCTCTGGCTGGGCATGGGAGTTGGAGGCGGCAGCTGGTTTTATCACTCAGGTCATTGATATAGAATAGGAGATACCAGTGACTGTGGACCTTCTCTGAGGAAACTGAGGAAGCCACATGGTGGATGCTGAAATGAAATTTGTTACTGTTGTGGCAAGAAATGATCTGGTCTCCGAGTTTAGCCAACTCAGATTTCTTCTTCTGTTTTTTTTCTGTTGGTAACCAGGATGTTGGACATAGGATCTTGTCTCTCCTTTTTCCATAGATCTTAGGTATAAAATGTGGAGTACAGACACTTGCAGCTGTTTTCAAGTTTAAGCCAGTAAAAGCCACAACTGTTCCTAAATTTCAGGGAATAATGCTATCCATGAGATGGTGATTCCATCCAATTTCTTGGTTGAGTAGGATGTGTGGAAAAGTGAAATGAGAAGAAACCTGCATTAAATCAGGACACTATGAAGGTGGTATGAGCATTGAAGGCTTGCTGTGATCTAGCCAGCAGTAAAAGCATTAACTATATAGCTGCTTAGTGCCAAATTACTGCAAGCATCTTCAGGTAAAAATCTATGAGGGATACTGTGCTGAGGGAGGCTACTATTAAGGTCCGCTGTCCATCATATAACACAGAAGAAAGGTGAAATTTCTAACTGGAGACAGAGGAATAGTTGCGCAACCCACTACAACAGTCTTATTTTCAAATGCATTTACTCCGAAGTCTATTCTTTCCATTTCTGTTACCCAAGACCCAATATTACTGCTATCCAGAAAGCAGGTCTGTTTGAACTTGACTCTCAACTGACAACATACAATGTTTCACAATTAACTCTTATTAGTACTGTCTCCAGAGTCCTGACTCTCATTTTGCATGTCAAAGCATCAACTGTCTGTTCCAGACCCTAATTGTGTTGATCATGACCTTTGTAAACTAATCTTCTACAGCCATATGAGTGATTAGTCTTATGCAAAGATTAGTACAATTTGAATAGACAAATAAACTAAAAAAAAGGAATTGTAATAAACGGCATATCTGGCAGCAAAATATTGGTTTAAGAATTCTAATGATGATCATGATTTATTAATGCACTTGTCAGCATCTGTTGCTGAGAGCATTAAGTATGCCTCAGTAGGATTTGCCTTGATTTGTTGAATGTAAGTCAGATAGACAACAATTGTGTAATGAAAAGTATTACAGTTTCTAAATCCCATCTTTTTAATGTCTAGGGGAGAGTTGCTTCATGCCCTCTCTGCCCTTTCTGTGTAACTTTGTTATTAACAATGAAAAACTTCTCCAAATCAATTACTCAGTCTGTGTACCATGTTCTGTCAGCTCCCGTGACCAGGCAAATCCACCCCACTAAAGCTGATTTGAATATAGCAATCCCTGATGGTGAATTGAAGAGCAACATGCTATTTTTATATAATTCTCTCTAGAAGGAGGAATAAGGAGTGGTGATAGATCTCAGCAATGGATAAACTTTAGTTTTCCTACTCAGGTACTTTCACATATGTCACCATTTCTGGAGTAACTGTTGATGTTAAAAATGGATTAAAATGAGGAATTGTATTTATAATATACATATTATGGTGCTCATTTAAGTGGGCTATTTTACAGTCATGACTGATACTTGCATTTTCTTTATACTTTCAGCTGTCCTGTCATATCATGTCCTGGCATTTACTAGGGTTTGTTTAAAAAAACCCCAAACCCAGAAGAATCACTGTTATTTTCACACTTGTATGAAGAGGAGTAGCTAAATTCTGTGGAATTTAAAAGTAATTTTTTATTGTGACTTTAATAACAAAAGATCCTTAAGTGCTTTAAGCTAGGGCTGACTGAAAATCAAATCCTTACAGCCACTTTTGACATCACACTTCCTATAACTTCTGCAGTATCCTCACTGTCCATGGAATGCAACTCATCTGGATGTGAATAAGTGCAGTGGTGGAAGTTCTAGAATCTCTGGATTCCCATTCCCCATTAAAAACTGACATTTCATGGTTGAATGACAGAACCTTAAGGCATTAGGCAGAAGTATCTTGTCCTCTCCTGGATTTAAGTACTCAAGATCTTGAGAGGGATAGAGTCCACATCTCAATCATCCTGCTACTCAACATTTCCTATCAGCTGTAGAGGGTGTTTCCCTATCTAGCATGCTGGGTCTTGGCAATGCCATTTGAGCTGAACTAGCAGTCTCCAGTTTCCTGCTACTTAGAAAAAGGAGACCTTACATTTTCCCTCTTAAACCAAGCACAGGGAGGGAATCCATCGCACAGTAGTGAACACTACAGTGAGTCTGAGGGAAGGTGGCACCCACTGGGAGCAAATATTTCTCAGCCGTTTCTGCCACCCTAGGCAGACTGGCTGTACGCGGTGGTAGGATGAGCAGGAAACAGCAAGTAGAAGGATCCCTAAGAAAACTGACTTTCAGTTGCCCAAATAACCTAAAAATCTTCATAATCCCACTGCAGTGCTTTAAGACCAGGATTAAAAGATTGCCATCTTTCCAGCCCCATCAACAGTGAGAACCTTAGACTGGAAAATGATGGAGAAAGTGATCCATTGATCTGTTAAGTCAGAAGCTCTACAGCAAATCTAATGAACAGCAAAAAAGATTTTCCAATGCAGTAGAAGCCTGTTAAACAGATTGCACTGGTGTACAGAAATGTCATTTTCTTAACAGTCCTATAACACAGATAAATAGTAGCTTGAGGACAGAGGTGGCCTTTGCTGAACTTCATACTTTCTTTTGATGTTGTGTTTGTGAACCCTGCTCTCTAGAGGTTTATTCCAGATATTCATGCAATGCTTCTTTTTAGAAAAACAATAACAAAAATAAGTCTTTCCCTGGGCACATAAGTCCTCTTGTCAGGCTTATTTCTCTATAAGAGGTGTTTCTCTTCAAAAGCATTTAATGAAATACCACTTGGTGTGATGTCAGGGAGGAAATCTATTCATTTAATAGATTTAGTCTTTCAACCTGTTCAGTTCTGTATTACACTTGACCATTTGATCTCCTAGTTATTTAGACTCCTAGCAAGTTTATACCTTCAACTGATATTTGTTTCTTAAGGAGACATCTGAATTGTCAAAAGTATGATGCATTATTTATTTATTCTTTTTTTTTTTTCATCCTGTGGAAGGCAAATTTGTTCTGTTAACAAAGACCTGTTCTCTAACCTGTTGGAAACTTGGTTTATCTGTAGTTAGGAGGAGCAGAAACATTCTTCAGAAAAAAAACCCATGAAGAACTGTACAGATGGCACTGAAGCATGATACAAAGAATGGCAAGCACACTATCATTGCTATACTACTCCTCTGTTGCTCCTCTTGTTCAGGAGAGTCAGCATGTGATAAAGATATGGGAAGAAACAACTAGTAGTCAAACAAGGGTGACACCTTTGCAGTTATCTCAGGGAAGAGACACAAAGTATATGAAGCCGAGGGGGAAGCCTTGCAGTTTCAGTTTCATCATGACAAATACAACAGCTACTGAAAAGAAAAACTAAATAAGCAACAAGCATTGGCTGGCTTCATCACTGTTTTTTAATAAAATTCCTGGCATGAAGAGGAAATTGGAATGAGAAAGCAGCAAAGCCTGTTTAGGTAACTGAAACAAGCTTTAGAAAGCTTGGAAGGATTAGTGGAGAGAAGTAGACAAGTAATTTTTTGCATGGCATTTCTACTTGCATTTTGTTGCAACAGTTCCTAAGCAAAGTGCAAGAGGGTTTTTATTGTCACAGTAGATTTGCATAGTAAAATTTAAAGTAGTACTTGTCAGCTTTAAATACTGGAAGTATCAACAAAATGTCAAATTATACTTGACTTCAATCCTAAATGGTTATAAAAACGCAAACCAAATTTACAGTCATTTAGCCTTTGTTCCCCACTCCTCCCTTTTTTTTTTCCTCAGTAAAGCTCATTACATAGATTGTTTGGGAGGAGCTAATTTTTTTTTTTTTTTTTCTGCTTGAAGTATGATGATTCATTGGCGTTTACATCACCACTGAAATGTTCTTCCCTTAGAAATCAATGGCTGAGGACTGGAGTAGGGACCCAACTTTTTAATTATGGCTTGAAGTAATGTAATTGTGGATTTTAATGGCTCATGCATCTCTTTGACAGATCATCTGGGTTTGTTGAAAGTTTTGAAAGGAATGAAATCAATTTCTTGGACAGTTAGCTAGCAGAAAGGGAAAGCATTGATGTTAACTGGAGGGTAGACATAATATCACCTAATACCTCTGCATTTTTGTGAGATGTTTTACACATTGAAGATTCTGGCCAAGAGTGTGTAAAGGGGAGCATGAGAAGAGGTGTCTGCTCCTCCTTCTATTCAGTGATATTTTATATTTCTAGTTCTTCAGTGAGCATAACAGCTCTGATTGCACGATAAATTCAACATTGAGAGCCCTGGCTCTGTAAAAAGTGAGTCTGGGAAGACTTCTGAAGGTTAGGATACGTTGGCTGACAATACAGGGTATCAAAGTCATAGCACCCTATTCCAACATTTAGTGTGCTCTTATCTAATACTCTCCAATAAGGCTTTTGTCTCAAGCCTACAGCAAAAAAGTCCATTTAGGAAGTCTGCCTAGCGCACAGGGAGTTATAGTAAATAATCCAACAGTCCTTTCAGGCTTCAGATTTCCATTAGTCTCTGGCTTAAAAATCATCACCCACATAAAGATTAAGCAAGGTCTTTTTAAATGCAATAAACACCTTTCCCAGAAGCTTTGATTGAAAGTGTCTGTAAATGTCATGGCTTCAATACTAATACTCACTGCTGATGTTCGTTAGGCTAATTCTCAGTGACACTAACCAAACTCATTCTATTTTCTGTCCAGATTACTATGCCAATCTGCAAGGAAGTGCCTGTGCCTATTAACATCCTTTTTATTAGCGATTTTATGATTCATGTGAAATACAGAGCAACAGGACAAAATACAACTTGGAAAGGAAGACATTGATCTCATTCACTAATGTGTTACCAGCATGCGTTGTAGTTTTGTTCTGTCTGATTAGTTGTTGCAGTTGTCAAAAAACTTGGCTGGAGCCTGTTCTCAAGAATCAACACAAATCGGGAGGAATGAAATTATCTCGAGTTATTCCTTTGTTACTAAGCAGAAAACCAGGAAATACAATGGAAAGTAGGAAATACATGTTACTGGAAATATTTTTTTTTTGTCCTAAAAAGACTCACAGTAAAAAGAAGAAAACAGCAACAACAACAATGCATTCTTTGCAAAAGACACAGAATAACCCCGTGTAAGCAATGAGAATGGCAGGCAGAAACAAGGCTTCCCAAGGAAACCCTTGGGCAAGGAGCTTCTTAGGTATTTCAAGAGGAAGGTAGGATTCATCCTCTAAGTAAAATAAAATCCAGCATTAAAAAGGCCTTTCTAGGATAACAATATCTTTCTAAAGTGACTCAATCCTTTAGCATTGACCCTTAAGAACTAAGCAGAATTCAACTACCTAAGAAATTAAAACGACCTCCAAAGTATTCATTGAAGTGGCATCACACCTGTATTTAAGGGCTAGCTCTGACATCCCAAAATGAAGAAGGGAATGAGAAGGGACGTTAGATATTACAGTGATCTTTGCTGTCATCATTGAGGTAACATCACTTGACAAGATGTTCATTGTCATTTGGGCCAAAATGTTCTGTGACTGTACAGTGAGAAATTGTCCAAGAAATTTGACAATATAAGCCTGATTTGACAGTGAAAGCACAGGGAAGTTGTGTGACATTTTTAACATAACACAGTACTCAAAGACTAAGCAGGAAAGAGACCCCAACCTCTTCAATTCTGCTTTCCTTTGCCACCAAAGTCACAGTGAAGCAGCATCTGCCAACGCCAGCAGCCAAAGGAGCTTGTGGCAGTTTATCTGTCCCTCATTCTGGATGTATCAACTGATCTTTACATCAGGCAGAATCGCCCAACACACGGTCACTGCTGTCAGTGGTTTTCTGGTGCGAGATCAATAGCACAGCACCATTTTGGAGTGACAGCTCAATTAGAGAAGAATTCACATTTCAAAAGCAAAGACAAATCCTGCAGTAGAGAGCCACAGGACTGACCCTTGAAAGTATTAAATGGTGTTTGTCAAAGATAGCTCAGATTTTCTCAGGGATTAACTCCTAGCAGCTGGCTTATATGGTGTGCCAGAAAACTGTGACAACTTAGAAACTATTGCAATTTTATTTCTCTTTTTGCTGCTCAAAAACCACTCATTTTTGAACTTTAAGGTGCACTGGACAAATCCAATCAGATAACCAGATGCAAAGCAATTTCTTTTCTGTTTCAGTTGGGTAAGAGTCTCACTTCTCATGTGATACTACTTTAGGATGCATGACTGCATCATTCAAGAGCTAAGCATTTCTGTTTTAAATGCAGTAATTCTCTCATAACAGGTAATTACACAAATATACATATACATATATAATAAAATCTGTTCATGGCTGCATGCCATCTTGATAAACAAATAAGTAGTGATGTTGTCTTTGGGAAATCTTTGCAGGCCCCATGCTAGGAAAGCCTGTATCTCCATAGGTGAAGATTAGGAGTCAAGTAAAGCTTCCAGGCTTTTAGATCCAGCAACGTCACCATGTTTCAATCTTACAGCGTTGGAAGTCTCAAGGTCCAAGCTTAGACCAGTTCCAAGCAGATCCAGTTATATCTGAGCTAAAAGAAAGGACAGTCACCGCTGTCCAATCATTAGCCTTGAGTATTCACAATTTAATTTTCACTGGATAATTAGATTTCTCAGGTAATTTGCAGTCTATTTTGTAAGTTTGATTGGAAGCCCACATCCTTTTGGAAAGGGGATTTAACTTCACCTGCAACTCCTCTGTTCACGCCTGACAAGGAGACAGGTTGAAATTTCAGGGGTCTGTAATAAAACACCACACTGTGCTGTCACCCACAAAAAGTAGGACTTTACTCTCCAGAAGTAGACATGGAAAGCACAGGTCTGACCTTTCATCAGCTCAGTGATTTCCTCTCCAAATTTAGACATGGGACTCCAAGGAATATATGACCTTGATGTTTGAATAAATCCCAGGCACCATAATTTAGCTCTTGCCTGCAGAATCAATTTCTCTCCAACCACCTTTCTGTGCTGTTTCTTGGCTGGCAAAGGGCAAAACTTTTGTCAGGACAGAGGGTGGAGAGCAAAGGTAAAGATGATGAAGAAGCAACCTTCACAGTCCCTGAAAGGCTGTGTTATCACTGTGTTGCTCTCTCCTAACAAAAGTCAGCCCAGACTAATTTCTTTTTTTTACTGAAAAACAAGACCTGAATTGCAAATCATGTTTATAGGGTATAAACCAGATTTTTTACACCTCCACCACCTGAAAATTGACTCTAAATTCCCTTCTATTTTGGGCATGGGATGGTGAGAATCCACAACAGAAGCTGCTGCTTCTGACCTACAGCTCCAGAGACATCTCTGCAGAGGGAAGCTATATGTAGGGCTGAAAATTAAAGGGCTTTACCCTGGTAACCCAGCAAAAACTCCTGGTAACAGTAAACACTTTGGAGAAGACTCTAGGGAATCCTACGGCCTGTAAAAGTCTGTCTAGGGAAAGGAAGCTAATGAAAAAAGGAAAAAGCAGTCACCCTTATGAATACAGCAGTACTTTTTGAGTTCCTCAAGAGTAGCCTGGCTGGAAATACATGAGACATGTTTAGATGGGGCAGAACATAAGTCAGGTCTCTTGGGGTCTGTGCCTTGCTCTGCTGTAGACTCACAGCGTGATATTGGACAAGTCTGACTGAGAGTTCTTACAGAAAAAATGGTGCCCAGTTGTGAAGTGCCCAGAGTATAACCATCTTTCTGGTTGAAAACTGCAGTGATATGCAGTGCTATAGTTTTCTGCACTATAGGTCAGAGGACAGGCATGCTTGGTTATGGGGTTGTGGCACTACTTGGGGAGCTACAGCATCTGAGCAGCAAAAGAAAGGTCTGGAAGTGACAAGGAAGGCACATCACCTGG
>NW_010558261.1:22184-29918 GCF_000687285.1 Phaethon lepturus | reverse complement strand
TGCTGAATTTGCAGTGTTTGTACAGATGTCTGGAAATTGAAACTGAACTGTTTTCTATAGCTAGAATATATAAAGAAATAATAGATATTAGCTAAGTTTGGTGCAATACACAAACAAACTTTCCAGTTAGTCACACAAAGCCTAGGAAATCCGCTTTCTAACACACTAGAAGTTTCATATTAAGGAGTCTGTCATTATAATGCTGCTGAGAAGACTCCTGAAAGGTTTCAAAAGCCAAACAAGAGCCGATTAACTTCAATATCAAAGTGGAGGGGCTCACTTAGTCCAATGCTATGATCTTAAATACAGTCTCTGCTTAGACAGATAGCAACTTCAAAAAGAAAAATAACAATAAAAAAAAAGAAAAAACTTCACTCAAAAGCAAATCACAACATGACAATTGTAAAGAAAATGGAAACATCTTATTTCAGTTCTTCCAAGAGAGATGGGAGAAATGCTGCCCATGATTTTGTTTCTAAATACACTTTGAATCAAAGTTTTTCATCAGCCAGACAAACAGCATATTTTAAAAAATCCAGATAAATACAAATGCCTCCAATCTGGTCAGCTATAGTAACACCCAGTGGTTCACATAATAGAGATATTTACTGGATGGGATATTTGAAAAATGCATATACCTTGACTCTATAACTCCAGAAAATTCTCAGTAACATGGATTTGACTCTCCTTTTACTGAGACTGAGATCAAGTAAAGATGAAACTGAATCTTTGAAGTTAGAGGCTTAATGCCCACACGCTGGCTGAATTTCCAAGGCCATGAGAAACTTTCCTTTACAAATTTATCCTCCATAGAGCAGTGTTTTGAACACTAGGCCTGTGTAACTTTGAACTCACATAATTTTTGAATATACTTACAGGCAATGCCTTGGCCATGTTTTTATGGTCAGAGATACTAGTATTTATATATATATCTATATAGATAGATAGATAGATAGATATCTATACTTTATGGAGAAAGGTGGAAAAGCTTATGTCTAGTACCAATTGTACTAGTCCAGAATAACATACTTGGTACTGGTAGGTAAAAGGTTTCCAGTAGATGTCCAACATTATATATTGACTAGGCAATGGCCATTGTTAATGCTTTATTTATTTTTTCATGAAAGGTGACTGTATGACCTCAGCACACATGAATATGGAGAAATTTGTACATTAGGGTGATGAAATAATACATGTGTTTAGGCGACCTGAAAGTGCTCTGTCTACAGCAGGGATGGGACCCTTCCAAAGAGACCTGCTAGAAGTAGGAGGAGATATCAAGAAAGACAGTAGAGACCAAAGAGTCATCCAGGAATAAGGCCACTAAAAAGACATTTGCTTCTGTGCATAACAAAGGAGTACAGATGGGGAAATAAAAATAATTATTCAAAAGTATTTTCCAGTGAAACAATAGCACTGCTTATCTGATCTCTGCTTATCAACCATGATGTCAGATTCATCTTCTTGATATTCTTTGGGTTGACGGTGTAATCTAGAAGACAATACACTAGGTGGGGATTTTGGAGTTCCCCCTGCTCTTCCCATCTCAGCATCTCTTTTTCTTGGCAATGTTTTAATTTCCCCCCAGGGTACTGGCTGTTTTTGACAAACAGTTTTGAGATTTGCTAGTTAGGAACTATTTTTCATAGGCAGGTAGGAGCCACTTCAGAACAACACAATCAAGACATAAGTGTTTCTTTCCCCACATTTTTCAGTGCTCTATCTTCTCCTCTCTTCTGAAGGATAAACTACTATAGAGCAAAGAAGATCAGTTAGATTCAATCCTTGCTTGCTCTGGCCATTCTGACAAAAGAGACTGCCACCCAGAGAGAATTATCTAAGTATTTGGAAAGGAAATATATATGCAAAATATGTACCAGTGGAGGAGACGATGACATTGTGACCCAGGCAATTGCTGGCTAGAAAACAGCAACTTATTTTGTACATAACAAAGTCTTGAAGAGGTATTAGGTTGTGTGCTCTGAGTCAAGAAAATACTTAACTACAGGACTGAATGCTCTGTTGAACTGAAAATACGTATTATTTTTGAATCAGTATCAGCTAGAGAGAAATTTGAATTCACTTCCTTGATGTTCAAGGCTCTGGTAAAGTCCTGCTTCAGTGTAGCAGGGTACCAACGGCATCAAAGCTGAATGTGATTCTTCAATACTATATATTATCTGTATCACAGATGTTCTTGAACAAGTTCAGAGGAACTCCATGTGGTTGCATTACGAGTAGTTGAGTTGCTGAGGGCAGAAAGTTGACCTTTTATAAAACACCTATTTTCTGAGTTCCACTTAGCTGAATCACTGCAAGTCCAATTAAGCAGAGAGATTTAAAATGCTTGGGCAACCCTAGTGGAATAGAAAGAGCCCTGTTTCAGGATTAGAAATGATCCATTTTTTGAATGTCTTTCAGATTCCCAGAGGAGAAACCCCAGCATTTGCAGTTACACCCCAAATGATCTGTAAGTACATAATACACGAAATAATCTTTCTCCTTCAAACAAAACCCTGCAAAGTTTTGCAGCCAAGTGTTTTTTGAATTAACAGATGACTGTTTTATAACCAGAAAGCAGAGCATCAGAATAATAAATGAATGGCTACAGCTACAGGAGAGGAAATGGGAAAAGTATCTAACTGCCTCTGTATGGTGTGTGCATACATCTATGCTTAAAGCTGCACCCCACTGACTGGGCTGTTGATGGAATATGGCTTTTTTGCAGTGGAGAATTAAAGACAGGCAGACGCAATGTTTGCTGCTTTGGCTGCCATATCTCCTAGCCTGCTGTTAGCCCAAGAAGCCCACTTGTCTTGGGCAGATGTCCAACCTTGACCCATGTTAAATAAGTAGAAAAATAGTAATTTTAACAACTCTTTCTAGGACCTTTCCAAAACTCCTTCTCCCCTAACATTTTTTTCTTCTTTTCTCTCACTGGTATTACTAGCATTTTGAGTTCTTAGATTAGTAAAGGAAACACCTTTAGGAGTCACATCTGCTAAATTAATCAGAAATGTACATAAGAGTCTTGCAGCTGCTTGTACATGTTATCACTACATTTGAAATATGCATGCATAATTTTACTGTCTCATCTTTCTCTAGAAGCTCCCAGGGTTTATACCTGTTCTTTCCTGCCCCAAAAAAGCCAGACTTAGGCTCAAGGTGCAGTTCATATTCAGGGTTAATATGATTAGACATTTCTATGCTGCTTTCCATCCCTGTGAAAGAATGTGCAACCTCACATACTTTCAAAACATGAACATTTTGCAAAAAACAATGGCTTTCTTGAGATGTTAGTAAACTGAGATACTGTTGCAAGGTAGACCCAAAAATATTATTTTTTCCAGCAAAGGATTCAAATATGGAAGGAGTAGTTTTGAGTAGCTGAGCACAAAAAGACAATTATTTCTTCTCTGTCCTTTTTAGCAATACTGCTATGTCTAGTACTTACATGCACACAAACATACTAATGTATTTACAGTTGATTGTTTTATTCAATTCTTTGACTGGGATCCATCTTTCATTCACGGGACGTTCATTCTTTGCACATGAATTTAATAGCGCTTGCTTGGACTGAATATTGTGTCCCTAAATATTATTTTTACATTCTCCTCAGAATTCCCAGAAACTCTGCCATTAATACTGTTGCATTTATGAAAATTTACAAAGAAAATATATGGATAGCAATCACAAGGATCCTGCTAAATAAGGAGATACATTTTAAATAAAGACTTTAAATTGATCTCTAAAATACTCAAGCCATTCTTTTATTCTTTTTTGTTGTTGTTGTTAAGATTGTCAATAAAGAAATACTAGCCTTCAATAAAAACTGCTTCACTTTGCGCTTATATTACTCAGTCATTCTTCAGAGACAAAACAAAAAAAGTTCAGCTTCTTACATGATATCTGGAAATGGAAAACAGACATCTTTCAACTCAAAGGGAGCCAAAAATATATGTATTTATGGACATTTATTTTACTATACTGTGTTTGTACTATTGTGGTTTAACCCTGGACGGCAACTAAGCACTGCACAGTGGTGGGTTGGGGGAGAGAATCAGAAGACTAAAAGTGAGAAAACTTGTGGGTTGAGATAAAGACAGTTTAATAAAAGTGAAGCAAAATCCACACACACAAGCAAAGCAAAACAAGGAATTCATTCACTACTTCCCATGGGCAGGCAGGTGTTCACCCACCTCCAGAGAAGCAGGGCTCGATCACGCCATAATGGTTACTTGGGAAGACAAATGGCATCAATCCAAACATTCCCCCCTTTCCTTCTTATTCCCCCAGCTTTCTATGCTGAGCATGACGCCATATGGTGTGGAATGTCCCTTTGGTCAGTTGGGGTCAGCTGTCCCAGTTGGGTCCCCTCCCAGCCTCTTGTACACCCCAGCCTGCTCGCTGGTGGGGTGGGGTGAGAGACAGAAAAGTCTCTCAGTGTTAAGCACTGCTCAGGAGTAAGTAAAATATCCCTGTATTATCAACACTGTTTTCAGCACAAATCCAAAACACAGTCACACACTAGCTACTATGAAGAAAATTAACTCTATCCCAGCCAAAACCAGCACAGTATGTAGTTCCAGTATGAAAGAATACTGTGTGAACAGAAGTGCAATGAATGGAGCTACATGTGAAAAGCCCTTTGTCTAGAGGTGTTGATTACAGGTAAAGAGACAAAGAAAATAGAAATAATAAAAATAATAATAAAAAAATGAAGACACCTTGTTCAAATGGAAGCTCCTATTTATTTCTCAGATGCCACAGAATACACTAAAGCAGTAGAGAATTCACATTCTTATCTAGACAGGCAACTGGCATTTGACTAGTTCAAGTTGTAGCTAAACGGTAAGAAGTGCTTCTGGCAAAAAAGCCATTAAGACATGTTAACTCTGACAATTGTACAGATGCCTACAGGTACTTTTGTATAACCAAGCTTTAATGGAGGTGTTCATGACGTTTGCTGAGCGTTTCCTGTGTAAGATATACACTGAGTCAGGAGAGGGATGAGGAGTTTCTATAAACCTAAGGTTCTACATTGATGGTCTTACAGTTATAGGCTGAAAAAATGCATACAACTCAGTTAAATGAGCCTCTTGGTTTAATAATGTAGCATATTATCATTTCTAGACACAAAACATCTGTTACAATCACATATTGCAGATTTTGTAGTGGTAAAGAAATAAAGAAACAGATGGGTTCCTTAATGCCAGTGGCGTTAGTGTTTATTTAGAGACCACATATTGAATCACAGGCAATCTTTTCTTTTTGTTCCCCCCCCTGCCAGCAGGGATGGCACTGCTAATTTCAACAGCATGAAACCTTTTTCAAAGGTAGGATGACTGGATTCTAAGGACTACCCTGGATTTGGATGTCACAAAAAAAGAATTTCCGGGAAAGAGGGAGGTTTTATTTTGGGGTGGTTGAATACTGTACCTACGATGAAAGCCTTAATTTTATAGTCGTTTAGGCCTTTACATACCCAAGTTAACTGCAAGCTGACTACCAAGGTACCAGCAGCCATGACAACATGGGCTTCAGTTCAGGGTGGATCAGATTTCCAGCTCCACAGCAAGGAGCCCCAAAGTGTTTGTACAGCGTCTGCTGGTGTGGTGGTGGTGTGACTCAGTGTCCATCAACTCCCAAGCTAGATGGTATACAGCAAGGTCAGGTACACCTTTGTGCAAGACAAAGTTACCTCTAAGATTAAGATTGCTGTTTTAACTAACTATTATCACTGATCTTTATGATACTTGCCAAGAATCTTTTTTTTATTAATTTCTAAAGTTTACTTTTCCTGGAAAAGTATGTTTTTCCTCAAGTTTTGACAGTCTTGCTTTCCCATAAGCTCTTCACCTTCTGCTCTGTGGGCCTTTACCTAAATTTAACTACTGCAAAATAACTAAAGTATTCCTTGTGCACATTTCTGTAGCATGTCAGAAATTTAAGATTTGAATGCCATGATCACTGAGTCACCATGTCAAGTGAGATCAGATCCCTAATATTTTATCAGCTATCCAAAGAAACTTGTATTTCACTTCATAATGTGGCAGGAATTTGAAGAGAAGGTGCCTCAAGATGACTGAAATTACATTGCCATCATGCAGTCTAACTTGGGAATTGTATGTGGAGACGGCATTTACTTTTGCATCTCTCAGCCCCAAAAGCAAAAATGTATTTACTACCTCTATTTAAAAGCAATCTTATCTCTTGCTGTTCATCCTTCTTGCTTTTTTAGTTCCATCAGAATTGCTGTTAGTTATCAAATTCTTGGCTGCATCTCACACTTCTAATTAAATTTGAGGTTTCTCTTGTCCAGAAACCAGCAGAGAATAGTTAAATGGGGCTTCTATAGTGACTGATGCAAAACAGCTGTATTCATGATGAAATACAATTAAAAATTCAATATATCTTATCTGCTCCAGCCAGTGGTTCAGTTGGAACAAGTCAGTTGCTGCTGTCGAGTGTGTCCTTGTAAACAGGTATTCAGAAAAGTAACTCTGCCTGTGCTGAATTGTGTTGCTTTTCTTAAAAAAGAACAAAAAAAGAGAGAAAGGATCAAGGTCCAGGATGTATAACTTTATATATTTTAATTCTATATACCAGAACTGTTGTGGGTTTTTTGCAGTCTGTGAAGCTAAACTGATTTATGCCACTTGAATTTCTGTCTCACAAACTGTTGGAGCAGCAATCAAACATTTGTTTCCAAGTCAGACAAAGACTGTCGAATTATGCGTACTCATACACAATATATATGCCAGGCTTAGAAAAGAGAAATCAACACAAATCAAAGCAGCAACTAAACAAAAATTACAATGTGGTTTTTCAGTCAACATACGATAGTCCATTCCTCTCAGCAAACAAGGGAAGATGGTTGATTACATGGGAGGAATTAATCATAACAACAAGTATGTATCTTTTTTAGTCCATGGTACCTGACAGTGGCTAAATAGATTTCTAAGCCTTCACTAAAGAAAGTATGAACAGAAAATCCTATGGGGAACTTGGAAACACCAGAAGAAATGAAAAAAATATGTTTGTAGTTCCCACTGAATCAATCCACACACTTTCTCCTTTATCTGCACTTTTTAATTGGCTATCTTAAGGGGACCTTTTGCCATTCTAGGGAAATGAGGAAGGAATTCTCTTGAAAATGCAAGACTGTCCTTTTCTATACATTGGTGGGAGAGGATAGATATGTGAAATTGCTTTACAATCTCTATTGGAGCACTTAGAAAAATAACAATGACATTGAGTTGGAGTTATCTGCCTAAAAGTTAGACATCTAGCTTAAGGAAGTCTTGTATGTACCATCATACATAGTCAGTATAGTGATTGGCACCACCAGCAAGAGATTGATTCCACCCTACAATAGGTACTTAAAACAAATGGGACAAACGGCCCTCTGGAGATACAAGTGTTTTGCCGTGGGTAACTGCAGCCTAAGCATCTAACTTGCAGCTAAGTGAAATGAAACTGACCCATATTTTGTAGAAACCAGCATAAAAAATTCCCTGTATCGGCCTACAATCCACAGTTTCATTATTCATTGCTGCCAAGGGATAGTGAGAGCGTTGGGCAATGGGGCATGGAAGCACTGGGATACAAATTTAGCAGAAGCCACTTGTCTGGTTAACACCAGAGGATCTGCTAACCATCCTGGTCCCGCCCAAACAAAACCCTAACGTAGTGTGGGATGAGATAAGGTCCCTGTAGTGTGTGTAGGGCAGT
>NW_010558261.1:0-22153 GCF_000687285.1 Phaethon lepturus | reverse complement strand
AGGGAAGTGACTGAGGAAAGCTGTCAAGTAGTCATGGGATATGAGAGCCTCTAAGGTGAGGGAGCTACAGGACCTGGCTCCAAAATGTGAGACAAAAGATAGGCACTGACAGTTGGCTGACTAGTCCTCTTCTCCTTTCTCACACTAGGTACTGGGCCAGGCAATGCTCCTCCAGTGGAAAATCCTTTGCAGTCCACCCTACCATCCCTACTGCACTTGCACGTGCTCCCTCTTTACAGCCAGTGAAGGCAACTTGGGATCTGGGGTATGAATTATCCATTTGAGACTACTGTTTGGTGCCTCAGCACTTAGGCAAACAAGGAAAAACATTCCCGGCAGTCCTCTTGGTACAGGCTGATTTTAGTGAGAAATAGGCAGCTTTGATTTTAAGTGTCTGGTGTGAGAATAGGAATCCTCAGCTTGGCTTTTGTAATCCATAACAAAGGCAACAAAATATTATCTGCTTTAGTACTAAGGATGGGTCCAGCTTATAATGTACCAGTATTTTTTAGCTATTATCACATCCTTCTGGATTGTGAATTACAGACTTGAATAAAAGTCAGCACCTATTTGATTGCTGTAGCTCCTTTCACATCCATCTCTCTAGCTTTGTGCTGAAGGAGTGTTGTCCTTGCTGTGCATTTACAAAAAGGAAAAACATTCCCTTTCATAGACCTTCCCTGTTAAGTCCATGCAGATATATTAGCTGATGTTGTAAAGGAATGGTTTCATTATGTTCACAATTGTGCCTCTAACAAGCCAAGTGTTTATAAATCCCTGTTAAAGCTTTCCTGAGATGTTTGCATGGGGAGGTGGAAGAAGAAAGGGGAAAAAGGAGATGGGCTACATGGGAGGGCAACTGGAAGATGAGCTGGTTGTGAGACCTACTCTTTACGTTCCTTCTACCCGGGGTAACACCTTAGGTAACATGTCAGCTCCTGCTGTCCCTTATCTGTAAAACTAGAGTGGGTGTGCATCTTCCTTAATATTTCAGCTGCACCGAACCTACAGATGTTTCATGTGGCTAATTCTGGTTGCTGTTAAATCTCTTCACTTTGAACATGAATAAACTCAGCCATTGAAGTTTTTATCAGAAGCTGGCTTGCAGCTGGCAACTCCCTCCCTGTTCTGTGTTTCTATTACTAAACCCATCAACCGGGATTAAAACTGCAGCCATAACATTTGTTTCAGCACACTTATATTTGTTATAGTAGGTTTCAGGCAGGCAGCACGTGAGTTAGCTATTTCCAGTGACACCTACAGATGTACAGAATACAGACACCACACACAAAGAAGCACATAGAAATCCAAACATGATTTTTTTTCCATTAAAACTATTCATAGGAGAGGAAGATGAGTGGACTCCAGTACTGAAACAGCACCAAACCAGCTTTGTTTAAGCCCTACTGACTGCAGTAGTACCTCTTGTTATAAACACTCCTTCTTGTTGCTCTTGATGAATTTGCTCCAAGTTTTTTATTTTTGAACCCTGATTCAGAAAAGTAAGTTTCCAGAAACAGTTTAACTTTAGAAACTGTTCAATTAAAAAAAAAAACCCTAACCAAAAATGAAGTGATGGACAAGTTTTAGATTTAGCTACAGCCAGTACCCAGCAATAGTTTTGCAAGATTCTTTCTTTTTCTCCCTCATGTTTAATTTTATTCTGAAGAATGGGGTAAAAGAAAGAAGAGGATTTCTACCCCATGTCAGCCAGGTTACAATTCATCTTTTTGATCATGACCATAGTTATATCCTGCCCTGGTACTGAATCAGACCATAAAAGTGGCATCTACATTTTTTTTATAAATCTATTATAAAAAAAATAGTATTTCAGCTCAACAAAAAAGTTTTGTTCTAATTATCTCAAAGTCTGAAATTCTGTTTCCAACTTATTGCATTACAAAAATGCAAGTATTCAGCAAAATCAAAATAGCTTCAGACAGAAGAACCCCTAGATATTTTCATTTCTGAAATGTAAAAACAGCAATTTCTGATTTACCTTGAAAGACTGATGTATGGCTTTTCACTTTGAAAAGTTTAGTTTTCACAGAATTGAGCTTTTTCAAGAAAAGGAAATATTGACTATATTATTCTTTCCTAGTTCTCAAAGGAAATGGAAATGTATCTGTTGAGGCCTGGATGAATGTTCATGACTCCTTTCCTATTAGAGCCACAGAACCCACACTTGAGAGTAAGGGATGTGAGGGTCTCCTTGTATTCTGCTCTGGTTGCCTGTAGTATACATAGGGCAGAAAGCATCATTCTTTGGTTTACTTTATGTCTGTGAACAATTATATGTACAGACTACATAATTTAACTTACGCCAAACAATCTGCATCAGACAGAGAGGAAACAGAACACTGCAATCTCCCAATGGTAGTAGTGCAAGATGACTTACACATAGCCAGGGAATAAGGCAAACTTTACACGATACAGGAGACTCTCCCAGTGGTTCTTTATGTGCTCCAGAGACAATTCCAGCAATACCCAAAATGCATTTCTCAGGGATCAAATATAAATATGGTTATTTCACCAACTAATAATATCGAGCATGAATGTTCATGAGCCTAGTGGTCCTCTCTTAGTTATGCATGTAAAAATAAAAAAATAATTCCACTGTGAGTATATTCTCAAGTTGTACTTGTGTTAATAAACCTGTATACCAGCAGAGTGGCTTTTCTGATTGGAAAATTTTTTACCTTTACTAATATCTAATTGGTTTTGTCAGCTGTGGCTAGTGGATGCAAATAGTAAAATGCCACAGGGAAGCTCTTTGATCAGGCTTTAAAATTAATCATTCTTTGAGGGATACAGAAAAAATCACTCGAAATTTGCCTTTGCCTTGGAAAGCTGTGTCACTCCACCAACAATTATGTCTCTGTTCCAACAATTGTTTCAAATTGTGGCAAAGGAGAAGAATTAAGTTAAACAAATAAAATGAGATCATTTCAGCCTGGATTAATCTTTTGTTTCTGGGAGACATGAAGAAATCAGAACTATTTGAACTATCAGTTCAAAGTCTGAGTGATGCCTACCTGGTGCATGGCTAGTTTGCAGATTCAGAAACAGCAGCTGACTTTTGAGAAGTGGAAGTTAGTAAAAAACAAACAACCAAAGAGCAATAGCAAAAAAACTCCAAACATGCAGAAAAAACAAACCCTCCTGTGACAGATAACAGGCTGCATGCCGCTAAACCCTGCTAAACTCATTTTCAGTTTTGCTTCACAGACCTTGATTCAGATTATAGCACTTCAGGGACCTTTGGAGGCATTGACTGGGGAAGTTTTTGGAAGCCACGAAGTTTGTCTGGGGCTCGAGAGGAAGAGAACTGAGTCAATACAGAGTCCTCAGTGAAGTAACAGAGTAAAGCACATTGAGTCAGCATGAGTAGCTGTTGCCTTGCTGCTGCCAGTAACTGCGTGGCAAGGAAAGATTTATAGTAAATAAAATAAAATACTGGAAGAAAGAACTGACAATACAGATTATCAAAAATATTATGCTAAGTTCTTGGTAAGAAGGATGTGACTGTGTCAGCTGCAAGGTGGTAAGGCCTAGTTTCTTTTAGACTCTGTCTTTGAAGCCATCTTAAAGTCTGAGCAGGTGTGTCCAAACCCCTTGCATTCTAGTGAAAACGGGGGTTTTCCAAAAAAGAGAATTCCCATAATTTTTGTCATATCGATTGCAATAATGAAGTCCGCTTCCTTCATTGTTCAGAAAGTTGTATTTTTTAAACAGAGAACAAGGATTTGGAAAGTAGAAAAAATTAGGGGATAAATGTTTACTTCAGATTCCTTCAGATTTTGGCACTAGTCACTTCACCTGTTAGTTGACGACAGGGCTTGAACCAGAACTTGGTGTCTAATATCATCTTCTCCCTCCTACAACAGACCTTTGGAAACTTAAATTGTGAGGCCATACCTGGATCCGGAGATTTAGGCACTAACGAAGTAACTGTATCTCTAGACAGAGATGTGATCCTGGAGAAGGAAGCTATGATAGATTCTTTGTTAACTTCCAGGTCACTGTACCTCCTTACTACATCTTCATAGCTTGCCTCAATAAAGCTGCAAAAAAATTACCCTCAGTAGCCTCACTCTTTGTCCCTACACTTGGTGCATCCTTGGTGCATTGACCATCTCTGACTAGATACTTTAAAAAGTGAGGCAATACTCAGGTTTGGTGCCTCTCAGAAAGACTGTACACTAACGGTCATGGTGGTAATGCACAGCCCCCAGAACTTTGTCCCATGAGTTTGTGTCTGATCTTTCCACTTAATGTGACTTGAAAATCTACATGTGTTAGATTAATACTTTAATATTACATTTGGAGATGCCTCAGTGAATTCTAGCAGAAAAAATGCAAATAAATGTAGATTTCTGTTATTATCAGCTTCATCAAAGCAAACAAGCAGCAGCCGCGCCATTATTAGACTTTGATAAGAGTGCATATTGAATGATTTCCCTAAGGGATTGAGTAAAACTCATCTCATTCCTTTCCTTTTACATAATAATATCATTTGTTTCATACAGGAACACTTGCACACAGTGTTGTCTGACCTATTTATTAATTTCTTTTATTTCTCAAAGGGGGAAAAAGGCAGGAACTGTTCTATATTGTAATTTCAAAATGTGAGAAAGAGACCTGAATCAAGGTATTCAGAAAGAAGCTGAGGAAAGTAGTGTCACAAATGCATAATCATGCATTAATAAAATAATGGCTCTGAAAAGAGAATGTTTTAGTGCCAGAGATAAAGAGGAGATTGAAAAGAAAGAGAAGCAGGAAAAAGAGAGTGCTAAAAACATGAATTTGTTTCCTGAGAGCAAATAAAATGAAGAAATTTGCTATGAAGAAATAACCTCCATGGCTTATAATATTCCAGTAGCATTTGGCAAGTAAAGTTGATTTTCTTTCCATTCAAAGCCATCATCAGAATTACTATTTTTTGTAATACCTACATATATATATAAAGCTCAGACATGTTTATAACTCTATTTCAGTGCTGACAAAACTTGTCTTGAATAATACTGTATAAGGTCACCCACAAAAAAATTATTCCTAGAAACAATCATATCCATGTCTGTAAAAGGAATTCTGTGTGTATTTTATGACTGATATTAAAAAACTTCTCAGACTTGTAGAAAATACCCTTGCAAAAGAATTAGACTCCTCCATCTATTCTCAAAATAAGTGTTTATCTCCACACAAGGTTTGTGAGGAATTCGAAGGGACTATTTTCTGTCAGTAACAGTGATCCAGTCCAGCCCTCTGATACTGATCTACCTTTATACTCCTGTGTAACCCTGGCAGACACATGGTCAAGTTGGTTAGTGGGACTTCTGGCAAACAGTACTTGGTTGGTGGGATTTATAGCAAACAGTACTTGGACTGCATTACAATTAGTAAAAATAACTGGCAATATAACCATTTCTGGGGCACCTGATGGGAAAGGTGCAAACATTTGCAGTGTCCTTGTTCTACTGAATGGAGAAAATTAGAGCAGAAACTCATGACTGCAGAACAGAGAGCTGGAAAGACATCACAGCATCCAAGACTCTTCCACATCTTAACCAAAAGGTAACTGATTCCCATTCAGAAATTTATTAAAGCTTTGTCTTAAAGTTGACTGGCTGTCTTAGCTTCCTCTTATCCCCAGTCTCCCTGACCCTGCTCCAGAGCCCCAGTCCAGTAAGAGAGAAGAAGTTCCTCTAATTTTGAGTTTTTCAAGACAGAATTTTAGGACCACATCTTCCTTAGTGGAAATACTTCTTTTTCTGAGGCAGAGGTGATCTGTAAATGTTCTTGGTACTGCCAGAGAACATAACAATGGGAAATGGTCACAAACTGCAGCTGGAGAGGTTCAGGCTAGACGTTAGGAAAGTATTTTTCTGAGTGTATCGTCAATAAACACCAGAGAAGGTGTGGCATCCCCATCCTAAAAGTTCTTTAAGACTTGTTTGTACAGAGCCACGGTTGACCTGAGCTGCTGGTGGTGACAGTAGTTACTTAAGCTGGGGCTGAACAAGAGGACCTCCAGCTATGCCTTCCAACAAATGAATCTATGACTGTTCCTAGATGTTCATCTCAGAGGGATTATTCTGCCTCCTCTTGGACTTTTTTCCACCAGATGAATCAAAATGAACTTAGCTTCTCTGCTGTCTTTATAACCTCCTCTCCTACAACTGATCTTGCATTCCTCTGCTCATTCCCATCTCCCTTCTGTATCTGTAGTCCAGTGAGAATGATGTTTCTGGGATCCAGCTGACATAAGTCTATGCAGTTTGTCTAATGTCTTTTCCAGAGACATTAAATACTTCCCTGTGTTTCTCCTGGATGAATCTCACTTTATATATCCAAATTAGTATCTGTCTTTTTCTTGGTCACATCACCCCAGTGGCTCTTGGTCATCCTACTGTTGACTCATTTACCTGAATATTACTTTTCCTCTGTTAATTCCTAATGAGGATTCAAGAATAAATACGATTTATATTCTGTAATGAACATTGACTATAGTTTCTGGAAACATGTCCTTGAACTTTAGTCATCTGATTTTAATTAATCCAGACCTTAGTGTCATGTCATTCATACTATGTAATATTCAGATGTTCTTTAATTTTGTCTAGTGCTTTGAACACTGTGTCATAGCAAAGTTCATTAGCACAATCTTTTTATGTTAAATTTCTGAAGAAATATCATCCTGATGCCAGTTCTAGGGAATTCCACAAATAAATTCCCTTCAGCTAAATATTCCTCATTTTAGGACATGCTCTTGTAATCTCTTCTGTAATCATGACGTGCCTGGTAGTTAATTCTACTAATAATGATTTTCGGCAATGTAACTGCTATATTCCCATGCTGCACCATATCAAACAGTTCTGAAGTCTGAATAGATTAAACTTATTGTATTTTCCTTACCTGAAATATAAAGAAAGATTCCTTATCAACGGATGAATTAAGCATTAAGACAGCAGTATCCCATGTTGGGAAATGAAACTAAAAGATCAGGTGGAGATCTGCCTTTCTAATTCTGCACCATACTTTCTTCTGGCTTCGCTGGACTTTACAAATGGACACCTACTTTTTTTAATGGATTTGAAAGGATGGTTTTTTTTCACCTATCAGTAGTGATTTTAATTAAACACTTATCTGTCAAGATCCAGAATGAAACTAGGCAACATACCTTTGAACAAGAAACCTGAAAACAGAGCAATATAATTCAGCCATGTGTACTTTTGTTTTCCTTTTGATTTTCCTCTTTGCCTTTTTGATTTTCATCTTAACAAGCGTTGGTATAAGTTGACCTAAACCATATTTTAAAGGCCAAAAAGCAACAGTGAAGAGATTCTATATCCACACTTTGTGGATGTTAAGCTGAGATTGCTTGTGGAAATCAAGGATCCCCATCCTTACCAGCTTGAATGCAATGTACCATGGGAAGGACGATGGTCCTGCAGTAAGGAAACCAGAAGAGCCACTTCTGCCAGTAACTGTGTTGCAGGTTACAATGATCAGAGAACATTGCTGTGCTAGACACCATATAAAGAAATCTGGAGCTCAGTTCTTGCTGAGGAGGTCATTAAGAGCTCAGTTTTGTTGTCTAAGCATAGGAATCTGGTGCCACTTAAAATATCCTAGGGTATCATGCCTGGTCCCCAGCTATTGTTCTAGCATGTCACTGATCTGCTGAGTACTGTGTTATAGCTGCCAAACTTGTGTGAGTGCATTGGATAGCCCAGGACATCTCAAATGGCTCTACATGCATTCACTCGGAACACTAAATTGAACTATTACTCTCCTTGTAAAGTACATGTCTTTTACAGTGCAGATTTATGGGAGCACATGGTGTTTGTTTTACTAGTTGTTCAATGATGTTCACAGAATGACAGTTCCTCTTCGGAAAGAGCTGGAATTCAGTTGAGGATGAAGAACTTTATTCTACATATCTAGGTGTGAGCTGATGTCTGACCTGCCAGGATAGTCAAAAAAGAACTTGTCATGGAGGCTGGAGAGCCATTCATTCAGCTCACCAGCCACCATCTGCTTTAGGGAGACCTGAGTGTCCACTGACTGCAGCAGCTATTTAAACACCTGGCACCAGTGTGGTACCCAGATGTAGATATTTCTATTTAAATGCCTTGATTTGGAGTTGAATCCCACCATAAATGCCTGTTGCCCGCAACTGAAGTGCTGGATGCACTGAATAACCTGGATATTTCCTTCCATTCCTGTGCATCTATTCACTCACCAGTAGTGCATTTGAAGAGATCAGTGCTCCTCTCCAGCCTGGTTTTAAGTGACTTGTTTGGTGGAGCATCTAACTCATGAGACTATTGCATCCTCTAATGAATCTCAGTTAGACCCATGCTCATAATACCTAACTCACATTCTCTCTTTGATGAGTACCAGTCCATTAAACCCATCTATCGGAAATCCCTATGTGCTCAGTTTTATGACTATTGGGAAATCATTAGAATATGATCATAACCAAATAGACATGCCTACTCCTTTGGGCAATGATACCACAGTCATTTTCTGGTGTTGACACATCTTGCTTGTCAGAGTGACCCAGCAAGAATTTATAGGAAAGGAAATTAACTACAATGTTGTATTGTACTGTGAATTAATTAATTTGTGGTGCTTTCACCGATCACCTGTATTGCTCAGCTGCAGCTGACTAAATGAGACCTTTCAGTGATGCAGCATTCTTAAAGTCATTTGGCCTGTTCTTCATTATGTGCCGTTTAAAATTGTTATAGTAGATTAACTAACTAATGGTGGCTAGGCAGGAGCTTTCATCCTGGGTAGGTTATTTCAGAAGCTGAGTTTTTGCTTCTGCTATTAGGAGCAGCTGGTTCTGTTTCTGGTTGGTGAGAGAAGACCGGATCATTGGGCAGCTCCAGATTAGGAATGCCGGTGTGGTGATCTTTTTGTATTTACAAAACCAGTGTAATGACCTCAGAAAATGTGAGGGCTCTGTGGTATATAATGGCATGAAAACATCCCCACAGCCCTTAGAATTCATGGCCTGGAGACTTCTGAATCAAAGCTGTCCTGGAAAATAGTCAATAACTCCTGAAATTGATGAGGTGGTTTGATAGGTGATAATATAAATAGCTTTTGTGCATTAGACATTATTATCAAAACTGTTTTTGAAGGATTTAAAGTTTCAGAGAATAAACTTGTTTGTTTCCTGGGGATATTTTGAAGTATTTTTACCTCTCCTCCCTTTTCACTTCCCTCCCTTCCATCTGCCAAGTAAAAGGAAATGCAGAAGTAAAAGGAGAAATTTAGAGTAATATTAAAATTTAGGCATATAAGGAGTACCTCAACTGCAGAGAGCTAACTTTTTTCTCCATAAACCAGAACACAATATACAGAGAAAGGAGAAAAAGAAAAAAGCATACAAAATTAAACTAAGTCAAACCCAAAACATTTCAATGAGAAGTTTCATTTTTTCTGTTTACAATACCAGCTAACAGTGGGGACAATGGTCTAAATTAAGTATCTATATGCAGTATAAACAATACTGGAGCATGTAAGAAGCATTATAGTTAAGGTTAGTTGCTTACTGATTTCCACTGGTATGTAATTTAGCTCTAATTTCCCACGGAATCAAAATTTTTACTCCTTTAAATCTAGGGATAAATGATGAAACACTGAAGGATTAGATAAAGGCATTCTTGAATACAGATCTCCTTTTAAAGTCTTTCACAAAGTGCATTTCCCCCTCCTTTTAGACAATGAGGAATACTTTCTCATCTGCAAAGATGAACGGTTTTGAAACGTGGGAGACTATCTATGCATGCGTCTGTCTATCTCTCTATATATCCATCTATGTGTCTCCATCATACCCACACTAGGGTGTGAAGCAAGGTGAGGAGGGCTGACAGACGACACTGAGCATGCAGTGGGGGGAGACACTTTTGTCCCTTCCCCATATTGTGGGGACTCCAAAACCCCAGCCATAAGAAGAGGTCAAATGGACTTATGGGGTGAATGGAGGTCCACCAGTAGCATCACTAACAAAAGTGTCATTCAAGCACAGGGTTTAATTTAAGAATTTAAAGCTAAAATAATCTAAGCTGCATTTAGACATAGGTTTCTGAATTACTCTTTGCCTGGAATAGCAGAAGGGTTCAGGAAGAATAACCTACTCAGATGTGTATTTGCCTTTTAGAAGTGGGAAGCCTGCAAAAAAGAAGAAAAGTGTCTGCCAAAGGAAGTCAAGAATTTTAACTGTTTATAGAAAAGATGCATTTTTCTGAAGCTTGCCTTCTCCCTAGATTGCAAGGAACAAAATCGCCTGAAACATGGTGGCCTCCCAGGAGCTGGATCTTGATGATTATTTACAAGGAGTTCCCAGAAACCACTTTAACAGTATTTTAATTTAATGCACTTAGTCCTTTCATAGTTATTGTAAGCAAAGAGAGGTTTTATGACCCAGATGAATGTGCACTGGGATCCATATTACTGACACTTAGAATACAGGAAACCTGATTCCTTTCTTCAGAGGGCATCCCTCCTAGGCATACATATAAGCTATATACAAATAAAGTCTTTGAAATGCCTCTTGAGTCTCCCATGGGTGCTGATAAGAACAGCCCACTTCTCTCTGTAAAGAGTCTTCTAAATGGAGTAGACAACAAAATCTTGGTACAAAACTGAATTTTGTATTTCTTTTCTCATCTTGCTTCAGACGAAGCAATGTCACTTCACCTGGAAGAGGGGAGTAGGCTCACGCTTTATATGCCCTGGAAGTAGCTGCTTGCTGTGCAGCATCCCTGGCAGAGTTTAGCTGGCCACAGTTATTCAGGGAGAGAGTAACAGCATGAAGTTCAAGGGCCTGCGTTACGGAGGAGCACAAACTGAAGACTTTGGACTGTGAAATCTGCAGCAGCAAACAAAGAACTTCCAGAAAGAACCTACTGTTGATTTTGAGGCATATTTATCTAGTATATCTGTTGTGAGATGTTTGACTATTCCTAGAGGCAGTGTATTCCACAAGAAAGAGCTCCTCCCAAGTGTATGTTGTGGTGAACAGATAGAGTTTGAATCTACAACTCCTCTCGAGTCTAAGTGAGATTACTCCACCTCTGGTCCTGGCACACCCTTAATTTCCCAGTTGTCTTCAGCAAATCATGAAATTGAATGGCAAAGAATCCACTGAGACAGTAGGTCTTGCCACAGTTCTACTGCTCATCTATGTGACACTGCAAAGACAAGCAGTGGCAGCCTCACACTCACCACCACTGCTGGTTGCTGGGGTCACTGAAAGATCCATTTTACCAGCTTGTTTCTAGATGCGTCCTTCCCATTTTATAAAAATTCAGCTGCACGTATGCCCTGTGGTAGCATCAGAAAACATTATGTACTTGGTATATGGAAAGCTGTGACTGCTTTTAACTCCTTCAGCCTACTTTCAAGAGCTGTCAGCTTGGGACCCATTACAGGACTGTACCAACGGACTGTGGAAATTCAAGATGATGAGCTTCCAGGAAAATTCAGCTTTGCCAAACAATACAATTGCTTACAACCAAGGTTTGTCAGTCTGCTGTCACCTCCGCAGTATGAAGCACAGGCCTCAGCTATGGGAAAAATGTAACTATTTGTAGCTACAGGCTTCTAGGAAGAATGGAGATATCCTGCAGAGTCACTGTCAAGTGGAGAAATGGATTTCCACCGTGCAGTGATAGAGATGTACAGCAAGTTTCAGCAATCTAATTAGTTTCTTGATCAGAGGAAGACAACTCTTCAAGGCAAATGAAAAGGTCATTGCAAATCCCAGAGAAGTATTCATGTCTTTTGTCATATTTGCTGACAGATATTTAAATATAACCACTCACTTTTCCTGCAGACATTGTCAGCAGACGCCAGACAACTGACAAGCAGCAATGAATTTGTATCACTGCCCTGACATATCAACAATGAGGAAGTGGATAAAACTACTAAGTGTTCTTTTTGTGCTGCTGTGAGATAGGTCTGGGTCAGCATACACTTAAAAGTCATGGTGATGCACAGAGGACATAGTGATTTGTCTGAAGATGGTCTAGCCCAGTGAACAGTATTAGCAAGGGAAAGGACAGGAATTCTTTCACTGGAGCACTATGAGAGGATGCAGAAGACTGGGCATCCTTAATAAAGTCTCTTACTGTGTTTCAGGACTGAGACATAACCACATATTGACTGCAAGACTAACTTCAGGTACCGTTGATGAGGTGGGTTTACTCTCAGTTCTCTGTCTATTAAAAAGGAGACAAAGGCACCTCCTTTCCCCACACTTTCATTATCCCTTCTTTTAATTGTAAAAGCTTCAAGGTAAGGATAGGTCTGGATGCAATTATGTTGTGAATGGACACATTCATATTACAGCACAGGATCCTGAACACAGAAGATGTTAACAGAAGAACAAAGGCTCTATTAGCAGAGAAATAAAACTTTTTGTTGCATGTGTAAACTGTATAACTGGATTCAAGTATTAATATTTTTTTAGGAAGACTAGAAAAAGTACTAGCTTCCTCCCAGCATGGTATCTCATTCCTTCAAAGAACCTGACCCTCTTCTATGGTCAGGATTATTCTGTATCCCCGTTCCATGGTGTCATGCTTCCAGCACACTTTCCAACCTAACAGTGAAAAGCGTATGTGTTGATAGGCCACATGGACACTTCTTGGAGTATGGAACAGTCGTCTTAGAAATGTTTGTTCATACAGACTGTAAACAAGAGATTTCTTGCTGGGAAAAGACTTCAGCAATGAAGTTATGAGCTTGGAGAGAGAGTAGGAGATTTTACTTAAATAGACTTGTATAGTGCAGACAGGTCTTTGTCTGCAATCAGAGACCTAGTGAATCAAATCTCATGCTTCTGGGTATTAGATGATTAATGCATAAATCAGAAAGGAAAGAAACTCACTGTTCATTCACTAATTAAGTAGAAATGCAGATATGAAAGTATAAGTTATTTTCCTTTGATTGCAGAAGTGATGGAAGTAGGATGCATAGCATATCCTGTATTCTTGAAGGAATACTAAGCTTATATTACATTAATAGCATGCATGTGTTAAAATCATAAATACGTAATGTGATAGGTACTTTTAAATGCTTAAGTGTGTCACCCATTGATCAACTCTCTCAAAACCAAAGGTTAGATTTTACTTTACGTTGAAATCCATGGCCCTCTAACATGTAAAATAGATGTGTGAAACAATTTTAGATGCTCAGGTAAAAAAGAAATAGAAAGACAGACATGAAGTAAAATCAAAGTCAAAGAACACAAACATTCCCTAGGAAGCAGTAAGATTTTTTTTCCCCTTTCTTCTCCAACTCCTGCATACACAGACAATATATGAAATGCTCAGAAGGACGGGTTACCTCTTAGTATTTATATCCTCTTGAATAACTGTTCAGTCAGAATAAAACATATAAGTCTGACTCACATCAGGCTCAAATTAGGCCAATGAATTTAATTAATTTTATTAGGGAAGCATGCAGACAGTAGCCCCTCCTACCCATCAGCATTGTGCAATCTGATAGCTATGCATAAGTCACGTGGTGTATTTGTATCATTCACATTGCATCTGTCCCAGCTTCTGGTACCAGTTCACATGGATGAACTGCCACTTGCATTGTTTTGCAAGTTGCATTGTTTTGCACACTGCATCTGATGAAAAAAAAAAATTTGTTACTTTGACCAAATTGGGAGCTGAGGGAATCAACATGTTCAGTGTAGTTCCTCCCACAACATTTATGTCTCTGTATGTGTACATATCTATGTTCTACCTATGCGCGCTGCCCATCCATAAGCATGGACAACGCCTTTTGTAGCTTTTACAAATGTTCAAGAAGAATAAAGTGTTTTTGAATGGATATTGAAGTTCAGATTCATCACACCAAACTGGGATGGCTGAATTACAAATCTGAAAGACAGGAATATCGAGAGAGAACTGCACTTTCTTAAGATGTGACGCTTCTTCCATTTGTTTTCTCTTTCTTTCACTGAATTTCCTACTGTATGATTACACAAACTCTAACCCCTTGTGAATACATTCAGCTTAGGAAACTGGCAGAAAACTAAGCTGGAGACAGGGAAATTAGCCTTTTCTAAAACCATTTTTCAACTGATTCACAGCACATTCACCCAAATGCTTGTAGAGGTATAGGGACAAAGGACCATGCAGGAGCAGGAGTGAGAAGCCAGAGTTGGGAGAAAGGTGGGAACTGCCTTTTCCAGTGGAAGTACTGGCTTCTCCCAGCTTGAACTGACATGGTAGGTAGAGCATAGGCTGGCTCAGCTTACGTCCTACATAGCATAAGATGGGATGTCATGAGTGGTGATACTTTTTCTCTTCTGAGTGCAAGTGTTTATAGATACGAAAAAAAGACAGGAAGATTTTAGAGCCTGACACCAAATTGTCCACCCTGAACAGATGATCTTTTTGAAGTGTCTACACTGTGCAAAAACTTGGCTTGACAGGAAATGCATCATTTCATATGTTAACTTCCCCCCATCCTCCATTTCTGATCAGAGCCTAATCAGCAAAAGACCTTGTAACCTGTTTTTGATATTCAGTCTCTTGCCTGTATGCTGTAACATATTTTCTTCCTCTGACTTCATAAAGTACAGCACATCTGTGTGCTCCTTTTTGAAGTAGGTGTAGTTATTTCACCATTCTATGTATATGACAACTGAGGGATGTAACTATTATGCAACTTATTCAGGATGTGAATGTGCCTCCAGAAAGCCCCCCCAAAAAACGCCAAGGGTCCTAGGTATTTGCTTTTGCCACAGAAGTGCATTTTCTCTGAATCAACTAAGCAAGGAATTTAGTCTCTTTTTATTAATATACCTGTAGAAAAACTCCCAAAAGAAGGAGTATTTGTTCCTAAGTCAGCTTGCTTGGATATAAATTAACATTCTGAACTCCACAGGAAGAAAAATCATGTCCATTTATGATTTCTCATCCTGATGTTTTTCATGTGAAAACTAGCACAATCTAGATTATGGTACTAATGAATTGTGACAAAGATTTTTTTTTTTTAAACTGAATAAATAAATTAAAAATATAGAACTTCAATTCTAATTTGAAATTCAACTATTATGGCCATTTTTGCTGATCTTTAACGTGTGAACTTAGGAAAAGAGAAAATTAAGGAGCATGCCTTTGTTCATTTTAGGGTATTGTGCTACTTAGGAAGCAGCATGCAGTTATGTGTTTTGATGGCAGTTTGTTACTTTTGACCATTACTGTCAAATTATGCTTCATTGTGCCTGCTGCAGGATAATGATGGTGTGTGTTTTATACCAGAGGGGATACAGTCAAATGTGTTCCTATTCACAGGACTAGAGCTAGTGTACTCAGGATATAGAAAGTAATATCCAAACTTTTCACTAGCAAGAAAGACAACTAATACAGGGACTGAGGTACTGGATCTGACCTCAGTATTAAGTAAATCCATTGACTTTCACGGAAGAAGAGCTGGAATGAACTCACCATGTACTGAAATACTGCTATGGTACTGAATTATAGGGGATCTCATCCCGACAAGAAGGACAAGCTGCTGCTCAGAACATTACACTGGGTATTATCAATGTGCTTGGGAATAGAGGAAAATTGCCATTTGGTTCAATTCAGTCCTCCTAAATCAGGCAGAGATTTGATTCCAATGGTCATTGTCAGTAGTTTAAAGAGGGAAAGCAGATGTAACAATGAGATGGATACATTTCATAGCCATTATTGTTGCAGGAATACTGTTTAATTTAGTTTCCAGCCAAATAAATTCACATATCTCTTAGCCTTAATTTCTAACAATGGACTCCGGTTTTAGAGAACAGTTTCCCATCTTCTCATTGAAAATGATACCTGTACAAATAAATGACTTTCAGATTGAGAAAAGGAATAAAATTGAAGAAAAGAAAGATTTATTTTTGCTGGTCAGCTAGAAACACTATTTCTGTGTGCTTTTTAAAATTTACCTTGAAGAAAAAAGTTATATATATACATGCATACATTGACACAGAACTGGGCTAAGTGCTTTCTTCGGCTGGATAAAAGTTTTTTATCGCCTTTTCTTTTTGATATTAAAATCAAAGAAAAAGAAAAGTGTAATGTAAAAAAATGTCCCTCTAAACAGCAAAAAATAAAAGACAATTTTGTTAAGTGATACTGCAATGTTTTGACTTCTTTCAAATGTCCCCTTTGAAGTATCTACTTTTTTAATAGAAAAAATAACTGAAATTAAAATGAATCCATTAACATCTACTTTTTAATTCAATCTGAATTTTCTAAAAATGGTGTCCATTTTGACTTAACCTTACTAGTCCTAGGAAGGTTTCTCACATGCACTTCAATTATAAACAATGCTCCCTTGGTTTTTGAGGAATAGCCACAAAAACAGGCGAATCACTCGCTACCCCTGTCCTAGGGTCACTTAGGAAATTGGTTTTGTTCCTTTAACATTTACTTGTTCTCAGTAATGTCCAGCAGTACTTTCAGGCATACATACATATGCATGCATCTGCAGTAAGAAGCAAGGCAAAAGCCTGACTTCATACAGTGTAGAACTCTCTTTTCATTCCCATTTATGCTGCATTTATCTCCATGGGCATATAAGTGCAGCTCCAGTTCATTTGTTAATCAATGAATGTTCAAATACTTGTAAGCCTATAAAATGTAATGTGTTGCCCTCTCTTTTAACGGAACCATGGCTGTAATGTCACAGTCCCATGGTTTCTTCTCCTAGTGCTAGTCCTTAAAACTTTTCAGTTAAAGAGATGATTTAGTCTTCGAAACTACTGAAGACATATGTTTTTTGTGAAACAGTATTTTCAACATATATTTCACAGTCAAATTGGCAAAAGAAGGTCACGGTGGCCAGAAAAGAAGC
Source organism: Phaethon lepturus (assembly GCF_000687285.1). Taxonomy (NCBI): domain Eukaryota; kingdom Metazoa; phylum Chordata; class Aves; order Phaethontiformes; family Phaethontidae; genus Phaethon; species Phaethon lepturus. The sequence continues at coordinate 5,275 of NW_010558261.1, read as the reverse complement.
AGCATTTCTCTGTTTTTGGGATCTTTACTGCAATGATGCACATCATGGACAATTGCCTGTTATGTGCAAGTCAAATCCTGTAGTCCTGACTGATCAAAGAACAACTAATATCACTGGACCTCACATAGTTGCTTCAATAGCCTCCACAGCCCAGATTTTTAGAGCTATTTAGCTATGTAATGATATAGGTAGGTGCCTAGAGATTTTCTAAAGTGCCTAAGCAAATTAGATCCTTAGCTGCTGCAGCAGGGCCAGGATTTCACTCAACATCTTCCAGGTAAAACTATGCCAGATGTGGGAATGAGGGATTTTTCAAAATAGAAATGCTGTACTTTGAACATCATTGCCAAGTGGTTTCCAACTTCCCACATGTACTGTGCTGGTTTGGGAGTATAGGCATGTCCTTCTGCTGCAGAGTATGTTATGAATATCACAGCTTAATCAGGCAGCATTTTTGAAGTGGAAGAATGGGATTTGTGTTTAAATAAAAAAAAAAAAAGAAAAATAACTTAGCAGGTAAAAGAACATGTGGTATTTAAACTATATAAAAAATGGGGGAGATGGATTGATTTTTTTCTTTAAACTTCTACATTTGTCTTTGTTCATGGGTCAGAACTGAATCTATTTTAACAGGAACCTGAGGTTAATCTAAAGTGACATCTCTTTTAGTTTTAACTCAGGAATGCAAAACAAAATCTTTCTAGGCAGAGCAGCCCACTGTGTTTCAGTTTGAGTCCTGGTGGATCAAATATATTTCAAAATAAAATTTAAGTATATTACAAAGCTGGTATAGTTTTTTTCTCCAGAAAACATAAAAAAAGCCTGAAGCAAGTTCACAGTCTGAAGGCTATTTTTGCCTGGTTCTCTTTGCCAGTAATAGCAGCAGTGAACACGCACAAGTCTATGGGACCTGATGAGATGCATCCCAGAGTCCTAAGGGAATCGGCTGATGTAGTTGCCAAGTGACTCTCCATGATATTTGAAAAGTCCTGGCAGTCCATGCTTTAAAACAAGGATGTCACGTCTTTGTAAATTTATCTGTGCAGGAATATTCTCCCGGAAAGCTGCATAACACAACATGCAAACATTTTGGATAGGAGCTGAAGAAACATGTTATAGATCTCAAGCTGCAGAGGGAGTTCAGGTGCTCCTTTAAAAATTATTGGCAACTTGAGGTCCCAGATTTCTCCTTACCTGATGAAGTCTAACTACTTTGTAAGAGAGCAATGGACTATCTTAGCCTCTGGAGGTACCTACCTCTACATCCTCTTTCTGAGCACCTCTCTGTAAGTACTTCTTATTGCCACATACATTTGAAATACCAAGACATTATTGCCCTCTGTGGAAGCTGGGGAAACCAGGCACAAAACTTGTGATTTCGTCAAGATTCTTGGAGAACAAGGAATCGACATTTTTGCTATTTGGTAGAAAACACTAACGCCTGTTCCCTATTTCTAAAATTTTCATGTACATCTGCCACAAAAATGGCACAAATTGTTACTTCTTGTTGGAAAGAGAAGCCATGGAACAAAGAGAGAGAGTCTGAACTTATCCTTGTACAAAATTGAATTGTCTCCTTTGTATCAGAGAAAATCCATCTGGGTTTGAAACTTGTACTGCTGATGCTACTGTATAGGCAGCCATCATACACAAGTATCATAACGAATGAATGGCTGGAGTTACACTTTCTGGCAAGAGGCCCAACAGGTACTTACTTCTGTCTCCACGAAAGAAACAATTTAAAATGTGAGTTATAAACAGGCTGTATGTTCTGCACCTCCTGCTGTTTAATTAGTACCTTGCATTGGCAAAGAAGAGTTGGTACACCCCCCACCCCCAACAAAACAGGTACAACTACAAACTCTTGTAAAATAAAGTAGTTTTTCTCATGCTTACAGTGCTTTTTACAGCTTGCCAGGAACTGGAATTTCTGCTTTGCAAGATCTGCCATTATTTCCATGTTTGTTTTCTGCTCATGCTAAGTCAAAAATATCCCTTTTTTTTCCTTTTCAGAGATATATGAAAATCTGGCATCTCCATGCCACTTGAATTCTCTGACACCTTGAAACTTGCTTTGACACTGAGCAACATCTGCCTCCACTGCTTGCTGCAGTGCCTGTCAGGACTGTCATCCAGATGCCTCATGTCTTCCAGGACCTGGGCTGGACTAGTCTATGTTTCCTAGGATCTCTGTGGCATTCGATGCTGAGAAGGGAACTGTGTGCTCTATGAGAAAAGTGGTTCAACAGTGGTGGCCAACACAACAGACACAGACAGTAGAAGGCATGCACATCGAAGGTCAATGCACTGATCCAAGTAGCTGCCAATTTAGGCAAAGATGAACAGAAAGAAAAAGAGGAAAACAAAATATTTTATTTTGGTTTTGGCCCAGCCAATCACATCAACTCAGAAATCTTGTATCGTCCACAAAGGAATTTTTTCATTTGGAAGACGTCAACTTTAAGTCACTTCCCCACTGAGAAGTTTCACTATTTTTCAGGGGAAGAGATACAGCTACATGCACATCCATTGAGACACTTTGATTTTTCCTCATGATCCACAATACCCATAGCGCAGCTCTCGCAAGGGTTCAGTGAGTCCCAGAAGCACAAGTGAGAATCACAGAGGTACCTTATTCTATTTCCTACACCATTACAGTTCTTTCTTACAGCTCGTCCAGCTAAACCCCATTGCTACCTGGGTGGAAAAAAATCTTAAGACTTTTTAACAATATTGACAGTAATGCAGGCTGGCACTAGGACCTCCTTTTCTTCAAAAGTTTTGAGCATCATGGGATGCTAGTCAAACAGATTGTTCAACAGCTCAGTGGTCATTCATTCACTTCACTACAGCACTGCCAGCAAGTGGCTCCTAATTCCCCATCTGACACAGGCACACCAAGGGAAAAGGCTGCCTGTGGGGAAAATAAAAAGAACAGCAGCAGTTTATAGTGATTAAGTCACTTAGTGCTGTGGCTATTAAACTGGAATGAAAAAAGGACAAATGCTCTTTTCTTTTCCTGTCTTTTCTCCTGCACATTTTCTTTCAAAGCGGCAAGCAGCATAATCTTTCTATTAAGGATCACTTCAACAAAAATCTAGCTTTTGTTTCTCATGTGGACCATTACTATTATCGCTAAACCCTTTTGAAACTGTTTTACCAAGGCTATTGCTTTTAAAAAAAAAAGAAAACCATCCCACAAACACAACAAACTCCTTTGTGTTACTCACAGACACAAACCATCTGCAGTCAGACTGCCTTGGGCTAGGAGCTCTCCGATCAGGCTGAGACATGCTACCCATTAAATAGCACCTGACTCGCTCTGTAAATACAAAACCTATTAACACAGTAGTTAGTAGTCCTCCTCAAATTCTGATCTCTATATTTGCATTAGGACTGGCTAATGCTTCCCTTCCCAGTGTGATCAGATATTGCTTGGGAAACTTGTCATGTACTTTCCCAGGATCTCTCTGCCTTAGGAAATCTCGGCTTATCTACCTGTGACAGCTGCTGGAATGTCTTTGTGAGATGATTTTTCCAAGATCTCAAATACCCATATTTTCCTGAAAAGCCAAAGCAAGAAATATGTGGTCTTGACACTGAACCTCCATGTTGCTTGCTTCATCCCTGCACATCAGCCTAGGTTATTAACCTGCTGCTGTGTTTCAGGCACCGTAACTCTTACTCCCTACAACCGTACTGAGTCTGCAAGGAAATCAGATGTGTCCCATCACAAAGGGAATGAGTAAAGGAGGTCTTTCACTTCTGGTATTTGTCCACCCAAGGAATTTCTCTTTTGAGAAAGAAAGATCTTGGAAATCAAGAGCACAAGTGAATAAAGCTGACAGGCAGTGAGAGAAATAATGAAAGCTCAAGTCAGGTACTCCTTTCGAAAAGTGGCCTTCTGTCTACCAACCACTTTCTGAATAACCCCTCACTCTCAGAGAATAAGCTATAATGCCTTCTAATTACCAGTATCAATCACTCTCCACTTTTATGGTATCTATGTAAAAATCAGAGCAACTCAAAGTCTCTCTCCAAAACTAAAAGAGGCTATGAATACCGAAATCAATAGAAGATCTCTCATCTCAGCCATTAGAGTTCTAGCAGGTAATGATCTAGCAATTAAAAATGAACTATCCCTACTCCTTGCTTATCTCCCTGCTGTCATCTTCCAGTTCTTGAAGGCCTAATGGGTATGGTTTTATTTCTGGAGATAAAATGTAACGGTACCAGAGAGTTTCACTCTGCCCAGCACTGACTACAATTGCATTGGCTGTAGCTCTCATTATGAATGAATGGACAGCAACGGCTGAGATTATTTTCCCCACTGAACTGCCACTGCTGACATTAATGACTCCAGTGGGTAGCACTAACCTTTGTTTTGGTGTTAGGTAAACTAAAACTTCAGTATTCACAAGGCAGCAATAGTTTTTTCTCAGGAGAGATGACATTCAACTGCCATGTCCTACTATGTCCAGTCAACACCAAGCAGGGTTAAGAATTGGCTTGAAGATGGAAGTGCTGGTGAATGACAATCACTGAAAAATGTCTGTGAACATTAGTTTGACTGTGCTCTGCCATGAGTAATAATGGATAATTCTTGTTATATCTAGACAGGCTATTTAAAACCTTGGTGATTTCCTTGGGATGTAGATCTTTGGAAGGGGAAAATCCTTACATGTCAGAAGTCAGAATTGCTGGCTGGATTGATGTTTCTGAGGCACTTCCTTATCTCCCATTAATAGTAGAGCTGAGTACCACACAACTTTTGATTTATCTTCATAATATACCTGTAAGGTAATGCCCCTTGTTTTAAAGGAGAAGGGAAAGAAAGGATCAGGGCTTCTGGTAAAACTTGCAGCTATTTCAGATGTTATCTTCTCCAGCAGTCCTCCTTGCCCTACCTGGAGGTTTCTGTATCACTACAAGTTTACTACAATTTCCCCTCCACTTTTGCTGCAACTCACAGGCTGGTGTATACACTGAATTGTCTCCTTTGTATCAGAGAAAATCCATTACAGAGGTAATGAAGAGTCATTACCTCTACAAGAATGTGAATATGTTCAACAGTCCCCTGCGTATTAAGTAGAATTTTCCTAAGTGCATCTGCCCTTTTTTTTTTTTTCATTATATTGTTTATATATATATACATGGTAACACCATGGGGTTTTTCTAGTTAGAGAAAAGGAGACTGAGGGGTAACCTCATTGCTTTCTACGGCTTCTTGAGGAGCAGAAGTGGAGAGGGAGGTGCTGATTTCTTCTCCCTGGTA
>NW_010558260.1:5043-15651 GCF_000687285.1 Phaethon lepturus | reverse complement strand
CTTAAAGGTCTTTTCAAACCTAAATGATTCTGTGATTCATGGGGATGTTTTGCCAGCAGCATTTCCACCAGAAAAATACTTCCTACAGGCCCCTTGAAGAGCGCACCGAGCATGGCATGGGATGCATGCTGGGCTTCTTGTGAAGCCTCATGGGGTGTGAGGTTGGTCTGGAAGGGAGCACGGCTGCAGAAACATCCCAGAGAAATCCCTGCTTGGAGAAATTTACCACAAGGACAGAAACAAATCTTTTATCCTAAGTTTAAGTGTCCTCTTTCTGGATAAGTTTTGTCATCAGTGCTTCTAGGTGAAATCCTCATTCACTCTTCTAAAGAGTGCGCACGAGCTGGTAGTCACATTTCAGGGATCATTTCATGTGCCTCCTGTTTACTCATTTATCTTTTAAAAGGAATCTAGATAAAAATTGGAATGGCATTCAGTGAGGATCTCTTTAAAGTTGTCTTTTGGAGAGGATATTGTGGCACCTCCCACGATCACCACCGCAAAGCAGCACTCTGAGGGGGGCTGCTTCCCAGGAGAAAGCCAGAAGCAAGGATCTGGCAGGTGCAGGGTCTCTTAGCTGGGAAATAGGGACGGAGGTCTTTTCAAAGTGAGATCAGTGTCAAAACTTCATTCAAAGGAAAAAAGTCTGCTTTTAAAGCAGAGTCCAGACAGGCAGCGAGACAGAGACCTTCCTGCCCTCCGCAGCGCTCCACTCGAGGGGCACGGCTGCGAGCCCAGCGAGCTGCGCACAGCGACTGCAAACACCGACAGCTCTTCTCCCCACACGTTTCGCTACGGCTAACCCTTCACCCCGTGCTACCACAGAGCACAGAAGGGGAGCTGCCTGCGGGGACGGAGCGAGTTGTTGCACGCCGCAGGCAGCGGCTCTGCTCCGATGCCGCTCACAGTCTGTCTTCTTTTCTTTTTTTTTTTTTTTGTAAGTATAAAGCAGCTGCAAATCCTTGAGCATTTAGAGATGACTCAAAAGTCACCTTTCTAGGCAACAGGATATAGCCGGTGCTGACAGCCATTTCTGTAAGCAATCCTGACGCACCCAGTTATCTCAGGGCAATGAGCTCCAGGCACTAATGGGCTTGTGCTGCTGGAGGAGCCGTTACCTGCAGCGGTCAAACCACATCAAAATGACCCCTTAGAAGACAAGGAACTTAAAACCAAGGAAAACAAAGCCCACAAAACCAGCATCCTCTGCAATGATTCTGGAAATTCAGCATTATCCTCTGTTGCTCAGCCTGTTCAGTCAAACCTTGCAGGAGTCCTGCCTTGCAGGAGACCTTTGCTAGAAAATAAGGGGGACCCTCAGCGGCCCCCGAAGCGCTTTCCTCCTGGCTGTTCGCCTCGGGAGCCATCGGAGGGCAGCAGCCTCCTTCCTAGGCTGCACTACCATCCTTTTCTTTTTTTTCTTTTTCTTTTCTCTTTTGTTTTCCTTTGAAAGGGAGAGCAAGAGAGGGAGGGAGGGAGGGAGAGAACTGTCTTAGCTGTACATGCAAAGACAATACTAAATTTCACCTCCTTCTCTGAGACAGAAAAAAAAAAATACCCAAAGAAAAAGCATTACCCAAATTGCGCGTTAATTTTGGGTGCTCTAATTGGCGCCCCAGCTCTGTGGACATCCTGGAAGCGAGCACAAGGGGTACAGTATGGAGTGGTGTGTTGCTTATACAGAAATTGGAAAAGGTTTCTTGGCTAGTTCCCAATATTAGGCGAGGTAAATTGCCAAAACAACCAAAAAAACCCCGGAGGCATGTGAGAAGACATTCAAAGCCGCTGAATCAGAGCTGCTGGTGTGAATGCTAAAGAACTACCAAAGCTATCGATTAATAATGGTTAGAAATACAGACACAAAGAGAAAATGGGATTTTATACAGTCCCAGTCTTCAGAGTAAGGGTAAAAATACTGTGTTGTGCAAAGGCAAGAGTCATATTATTTCTTGATCAATAGGGTATGAGCAAAAATGACATCCCAAACAAGAATAAAATGGTGTTGCTCAAAATTTTTTTCCAAACAAAGTTAATTATCTCCTGGGTACAGGAAAGAGAGAATACATCCGTGACCATGGGAGGGGTGGTTTCTCCCATTCTTCATCCAAGACTTTAAAGAAAAGGATGCTCCCTCAGAAGCCAAGTCCAGACAAGCCCTCTTTTTGTGTCAAAGGCTGGTACATTTAACCTGATCACCAACTCCATACGCAATGGAAGCGGGTCTTTCAGCTTCAGGTAGACTCTGATGAAAACCTATTTTTCATAGAGGTGAAGTAAATATTCTGGAATTAATATCAGCGGTTTTCAGACTCCAGGTTTCTGTGTGATGAAAGAAATAGATTAAGAAAAAAATCCTAGGAAAACACAGGGTGATTGTGGAGATTAATGGCACTCTTTAAGAAGTATTTTTCACGTAGTTCTACATGCTAAAGCCTCAGAATAAGCATCAGACATATCAGAGTGAATATTAATATATTCAGATTTAAGCTTCTAGGGCAAAGAGCACTTCTTAATGTCAGGAGTGCAAAAGAAAACTGTACATAATTAAAAGTGAACTTCATTCAACAATGAACATTGATGTAGGAAGATAGAGATGCACAGTGGAGTTGTATTACTCTGCCATTTGCATGCATCTTCCAGTGCTGAAGTAATCTTTTCCAATGAAGAAAATGGAAAAAAAAAATATATCAAAGATATATAATTTCCAACATTTTAAAAATTTTCTAAAACTATCCCAAACCAAGAGCTTGTTGCTTGGAAACATCACCAGCCCTTGTTTCCTGTTCTTTGTTTTGGTTTTACAAGTGGTCAAAAAGTAAAAAAAAAACAAAAACACAACAACACACACCACACCACCACAAAAAAAAAGTGAATTTTAATCTTTCCAAAGTTTCTGACCAGCTCTGGGATTTGTCTGATAGATTTTCCTTGTAATTATCCATGCTATATGTATATACTTCTAATGCCATATACTGTGTCTTGCATAATATATTTAAAGGAACAAAAGAAACAATAATACATCTAAGGAACAACAACAAATAATGTGTTTACCCTAGAACACATTATTTATTTGAGGAAATTTTTTTAGGACTACTTTGTTATATTTAAAGAAGGTGGTTTAAGCTCTCTTACATTTAAGTTTTCCCTATTTAAATAAACTTTTTAAAAAAAGGAAGAAACCAATACCTGGAAAGCCCTAAAAACATATATATATATATATATATATAAAAATCTTTTGGGGAAGCCTGCAGTTGCCCAGGTGGTCTCTGAGGATGAGTGGTCTCTGCAGATCATTGCTCCTGCCGTCTGCCAAACGGGACTGTTTGAGAAGAAAAGCGTCACTGGGCGTAGAGAAACTGAAACAATGGGAAATGCTCAGAGACTTTTGCAGAACAAGGCGATACATCAACGCACTGGTGCTTGGCCTGTCTACAGCCCCAAGGAAGCTGCCGATGCTAATAAAGCCACTGAAAGATGGATGATATCCTAATTATAGGAACTTAAAAGGAAATCACTAATTATAATAAAACTACAGCTTGATTTCCGAAGGACTTTGGGGTTCAGTCTAGACATTGTCTTCATCTGCCCATGCTCTAAGTATGTACAGCGCTTCTGGCCGCCTTACTGAATCTGAGGGTTTCATATATGAGATGTCATGGCAAGGAGAAGAAAAAGAAGCGTTTCATGTAACATGTCAAGAAAACATGGGTTCATATTCAGTCTTACAAAGAAAATTAGCAAATCTAGTGAATTCTTTCACTGCACCTTCACCAAATGCTTCAACAGAAACTGTTTTAACAGTGGCTTTTGGCAGCAATTTCCCAGCTGGAATAGACTATAGCCAGGAAAACAGTTAAACCTCAAAGAGAAGAAGCAACAGGACAGTAGTGTCATGTGGCAAATGCAGAATTATGTGAATTACAGTACAAAAAGTGTTTCCTAAAATGGTACCTAGCTATCCATCTGAGTTTACAATTAGACACTCCCTGCAGAGCTAGGACTTCTGTTATCTGAAGTTTCAGTGCATCGCACCATGAACCTCGCTGCAATATGAAGCAAAGCAGCGTCACAGGGCCAGCCCTAGAGTTTGGGAGAAGTCTTGAGCAGCCATGTCAGATGATCCCCAAAACATATTTGGCTGTGAATACTCATTTTGTGTGAACATACACGCACAACAGACAATTCACACGATCAGCAGCGTAGTAGAGTAAGCTGCAAGGCTCGTTACACCTGTGTTCAGACTAACGAAGATCAGGTTTGTCCATCTTATGTAGTCTTCTTGGATTCCCAAGAAACGTTTTACAAAGTTCCCCAGCTAAGGCTTTTAAGAAAGCCACATAGCTGTGGCATAAGGGAGTGTCTGGCACTGACAACATATGTAAGGTGGGAACCTACAGTAGGAGTTAGTGATTGGATCTTGCAAAGGATGGAGGTCACCATTACCGTTCCACGGCGACACGTGCTGTTCATTGTAGTCACATACTGAATGAGAAGTGATGCATACTGGAAAAATAATCCCTGTTTCACATTTGAAATTATGTACACTGCGTTGACTCAGACTGAGACTTCAGGGTTTTCAGCTCAGTGCTCAACAGCTAATCAAATGTTGGACAAAGAAAAAAAGAAGAATAATGGAAAAGAATAGAGATGACAGAATATAATCCTATGACATATAAATCCATGGCTTGCCTATACAGGTTAGATATGCTCCATCTCAAAAAAAAAAAAAGGACATAGTACTGGAAAAGTTTCAGAGAAAGGCAACAAGGATGAATGAGAGTAGGAAAGAACTCCTGCATGATGAGTAACTAAGGGAGCAGGCAAGCAATGGGTCTGGCTGGACTTCCAACCCAACCCAACGTAGCTCATACCACTGCAAGCGAACAAGCTGAAAGCTGGGACTGGAAACAGCAATCCACGCCCACTCTTAGGCTCCACTTGTGTAGACTGCAGCACAAAGTGGGAAGTGAAGTAAAATACGGGGCCAAATGTCTGGAACCAGTGTACAATCCAGGACCAAAGCATTCAGGAGGTATGATGAAGACAGCTGAGGGAAGCTGTCTTGCACTGGGAAGCTTGTTGCACCCAACATAGCAGGAGGTTGGAGAAAAGCGCATTAGGATCTAATAAGTTATCTACAAAGAATCAATGTTGTCTTACAGGACAAATACAACTTTAAAGAACATGTTCCATCACATACATCCCTCAAATTAGCATCCGTGCAGACACTGCTGTGTATATTTTTATTCTTCTTTTCAAATAAATAAATAATAAATGTATTCAAAATAATTGCCAGTGGGTAATATATGCAAACTCTCTTAGCCTGTGCACACCATTATTCTGTGCAAGAAAGACTTCAACCTGTGCTGGAGCAAATCAAGAAGAAAATTCCTTCATTCTGTCAACACATACATTAAATGTAATAAAAAGACAACTTAAAGTTTGTTACTAAGGCAATAAAAAGAAAACTTTTGTTACCAAGGCCATAAACGAACTTTTCAAAGATTCCATAATAATAAAAAAAAAAAGACTTACTCTGGCAACTGAACAAATAGAAGAGCTAGCGAAGCACCCAGATGACACAGGGGGTGGCACATGGAGTAGGTGCACATCTCTAATGGTATCTGTCCAGATGGGAACCTCCTACCACCGTATCATCTCTAGCTTTGCAGTAGCTCAATTAATCATTTCCCAACATTTTAAACTGCCTTTTCAAGCCTTTTCCCAAACCTTAATGTGACTTTTGATTCTTTCCGACAGAAGCATGTTACAGAATAGTGACTGAAAACTGCCTTTCCTGGTGGGTAAACTGCCGCATCTTTCTGTGTTGGGAAAAAACAGTTCTGCTGGCTTGGTGCAAAGTAATTGAAAATAGGAAAGAACAGGAACTTTCATTGACTTCAGTGGGCTTTGGATCAAGTTGTGAACAAATTAACATGACAATAATGGGGCTCTTTTCATGTTTATCCTGTAAGAGGAAACTGATGGGGATCCAAATATCCTCACTAATCTCAACTTCCTTTCCCCACCTCCATTTAAAGAGAAGATAATGTGGATTAGAGAGCGCCAAGAGCAATTTTTGCTTCAACCGTCAAGTTCTCCAGACACTTCTGCGTTTTTGGGGGGAAGCAAACAAAATGAAAACAAATCCAAGAATACTTAAATTGAACTAATCTAACAATACTGAGAATCGGGCACCTTTGCATACACTTCACATCAGATTGTTACTGCAATACTGATACACTGCTGAATAAAAAAGCACAAGTGCTTAAGCACAGCAATTAATAAGTCAGTTGTAGTAGTGCCATCCTTAGAAAACTTGTAAGCCAAGTTATAAACATTGCAACTTAACCATGGTCAAGGTCTTCACTAATATTTGTATTAACTGACTATTATTATCACAGCTAAATCACTAGTGCATTATAAAAGACCTATTTATTTAGAAGATCACAGCATGACCATGCTCAATGGAGATGATAGGCATGAAGATCAGATGCGCTCATCAGGCTGTCTTAATAAATCTTGTCTGCCTCACAGCTCAAGAATATCTGGACAGAAGACATTTGCAGACACTATTATTGGGCAGCCTTCCCTATCCATTCCCCTCTGTACAGGAGAAACAGAAACAACAAATGCCCTCTATTCCTCAGTTTTCCAACTTGTTCATTTTTCTACAGCTCAATCATGAAAACGTGTTCAATGCAGCGTGATGAAACTAATACATAAACAACATTTATCGGTCATTTTTTCTCTCCCTCTTGTAGAGGTAGCCTCTGCCTTTTTTTGACGGGACTGAAACATGAGCAATGCCATGGCTGTTGTCACATAGCTGTAACAGAAAAAAGATAATGTCACCACAGAACTATGAAATTATTACAAGATGACCCATTGTGGTTGTAAAATAAAACACATTTCAGTTCTGAGTGAGAAAGACTGAAACTTGCCTATTTTCTTTCTCAGCACAGAAGAGATGACTCACATTTTTAAGCAGCAAATCTCCACTTCCCAGTAAGTGACTAAATCTGGAACCTCATAAAGACTCCTGAATTAGAGAACTTAAAATAAAGACATAGTTTTCTTTCCGTTTTGCACCTGTGATTTCTACCCTTTGGGATGCGATGGAGATGTCTCTACTTTTATGTCTAAATCAGAGACAAAGAGCTTGTGGTTAAGGCTGTGATCAAGGTCTGGGAATGGGGGAACCACAGATGCGATCACTATTCTGCCACGTGGTGCAAAACTTCCAGGGCTAAGACTGCATATTTTAAGACTATGGTCCTGAATGTAACCACATGACAGCCATAGAAATTCACCTGGCCTTTCAAATGAGCAGTTTAGGTGCTCAGTTTACAGACCATAGTTTCTTTGGAGAACTGGAAGAGTTCCGTAAGTAGGTGTAGTATCTTCCACAGGCTGAACTCTGTGGAGAGCAGCAGGTCCTGATCTCACTCGTCCCTCATCACGCTGCACCCAGGTACCTTCCAGTATACATTAGACAACACTTTAAGGTTTGCAATGTAAAATAAAAAGCCCTAATATTTCTATCATGCAGACACCGTCGCTCCCAGCCCCTGTGCAGGCAGGCAGGACCAGAGGCACACAAGGGATGCGGGCGCTTGCCTGGGCCAGCTGGGCTGCAGCCTTTACACCAATATTTTAAGGGGATGTTTTACCAGCAAGCTGAGAGCAAGAAACAAGTTTTTAAGAACAAACCCATGTATTTATCAGATTTAACAGTCTGTCTGCAGGGAGGAAACAACAGCAAAAGAGGCTAAATGAAGAGGGTCATGCCATATACCGTGGGTTATGTGTTAGCTTTGATGCTACTATCAAATCCCCGACCAGCAGAGGCAAAACAAAACAGAAACCACACTGAATTATCCACAAGAATAAGCCTGCTGCTGGCTGCAGATGTCTGTAGAGTTAGAGCAGCTTGGTAAAACACACCTCTCAAGTAACAGTTCCTAAAGAAGGTCTCTCAGCCCATAAATTTCTGTTTTCCAGGCACAGCACGTTACCTGCAATATAGCTGTAGAGGCAGACGAGAAGAAAGCTGACAACCCATATCCATCCATCTTCATCTGTCTGTCATGAATATGAGAAGATAAGTAGGGCCCCCATTTCACAGCACTAGCCTTTGCTCACCGATACCATCTTCGTAGTTACTTCTCTCCGTCTCTCCCTTTACCCTGCTTCCCTCAGTCCTGGCCTTATCAGTTGAGACATGCTCAAGTGTCCACCGCTCCTAGATTTTGAAATAAGGTGGTTTCATTTTTCCAACAATTCACTAGAAATGGAACTTTGCACGGGAGAGAAAACACCACAAAGGGGTACAATTCAAAGCAATATTTAAACGGACACAGCAGTTAAGTTTCAAGTGCTATTTGCAATCACTTCTGTTACAAATATCATAGTGCTCCCTGCAGATCAGAACTGTTGCACAGTATATTGGATTTTAATAGCACCTCCAGGTTTAATATGAGATAATGAATGAATTATGCCCACAGATGTTCAAAGTATCCTGCAAGCAAGTGTGCATTCAAATTATTTTGCTGCAGCCAAAGGGTGACTATTTCTAATCCGAAAATAATTTCCATTATTGAAACCAAGGAAAAAGAAGGTTACTGAAAAGGACCTGTAGCTTCTGGTTAATCCTGGGGTGACTATTCAGACATGTTTTTATGGAACCCAAGTTGAGAACACTTTCAGGCAGCTTATTTCTAAGCAGCACGGCTAACACAGGTAAGGCTGATAGGAAACTACATGTACAAGAGTATCAAAGTCCTTAAGCGAAGAGGGGTGCAGCAGGTAAACAAACTCAGGTATAAGAAAGGAGCTGAAGAGGGTAGAATCTTCTGTTTTTCCTCAAAATGTTTTTAAAGGAGAGTCAGGGAACAGAGCATTGACCCTTTCTGTAGGTAATACTCTTCATCCCTCTTTAGAGTGTCATCACTTATTCCAAGAACTGTTCCCTGGCATGGACTTGCAAGAATAAACCCTAGAGTTTTACTTCATCATTTATATTGATTTATTACATGTGTCCAAAATAATTTAAAGAGCAAATTTTTATCTAGGAAGCTAGCAAGTGCCAACCATGCGCTTGCAAGGATACAGAAACCCTCTTCTTTCACATATACACTATTACCTGCAACATCTTCTTCTCTTGTAAATCTCAAGCAGCTGTTAGCATTCATTAAGACTAAGAGCACTCTCATTCTCATCTGTGGAACAGCTTAAAGCCCAAGCATGGTTTTACTTCCCCAGGTTGAAAGAAAAGAAGATCCCTCTGATCTGATAGCATAGTAGAACCGATTTAATTATGGCTGGAAAAAACCCCCACCCACATTTGCAACATTTATGAGTTCGTTTTCATAGCACACCAAACTACGACATGCATAGATGTGGGGCATATCTACAAACGTACTTAAACGTGCTTCGATGGTGCAGCCCCTGCTTTTGGCCAGGGGCTGGGTGGCAGGGTCTCCTCCTCCCACAGTGGCAGGTGCTTGCTGATCAGTGATGGGGAATTTGCCTGCAGGGGTGCTGCTTCCTCCAAATCCTTTTTAGAGGAAGATATTGAAGCCAGTACATTCCTTCATAGAAATGGCAGGCCAGCCTTATGTTGAAAGTCTAACAAATAAAAGAGCTCAATTTGTCACTGTCAGGATGGGGCAGTGATCTTTTTTCTTTTGAGCAGTAAAAACGCCCCAGCACCTAATGGTGCCTAACACTGAGTTGTGATCAGATGGGGAGGGTGTCTCACTCAATTAAAACAAGATCCACTTTCAAAAACAAGCAGGATTAGGCTAAGATATGGCAAATATATTATGAATAATATTGTAGGCAGTATTAAATATTTCCAGCAGGTTTATGAACTAGTGAATGGTGCACAACTCCAACAAAATAGTGTACAACTCCAACAAAAAAGTTTGTGTTTAGTTCTGGTCTTCCCAGAGTTCCAAACTCAAGGCTTGTAAGCCTTGCCACATGTTTATTCTGCCTAACACAAATGTTTTCCGTTTCATTTCCCACGTATATAGCTGCTCTGCAAATCTAATCACCTGGACTCCTCTTCTGAAATTCTTAATTCTGGCACCATTCTTAAAAAAAATGGAGGAGAGCATTAACTGTGCCAGACTAAGGGGATATTCAGACATCTGGGTAGGGAAAAGGTTTAGACATCTACTACAGAAGTGGTAGCGCTGAGTGCTGGTGTTCATCCATCTTCAGTTTTGAAGACCCCCAGAAACCTGGGGTTGTATCTTCATGAGATCCAGACCTGTCCTCCCTCTGAAGAAAGGGCAATTTAGTGCCCCTCCCTCTCACAGCTACGTGCTCTCCCCTCCTCTAAGGGAGGCCAATGCACTCCGAGGAAGAATTTGTTGAGGTCTTCCCAGCCAGAAGGGGAGAAGACACAAGAGGTCCCCTTGGCCACACGCCAGCCATGTGCCCCCATGGCAGTGGGGCACTCCTGGGCCTGGTGCTGCTAAGTTGCTTTACATCACAGGCAAGAGGAGAGAGTTTGAATCCCTTCAGCAAGAAGCAGCGATCAAACCTAATACAGCTCTGCCGTTTCTCAGCGAAAAGGCCAGCTTCTCACCTCCTGAA
>NW_010558260.1:0-5012 GCF_000687285.1 Phaethon lepturus | reverse complement strand
TTTGGCCTCATTTCAAGCAGAGTGTGGAAGCATCGCCGGGCTTTGATCTCCACTCCAGCTGTGTGCTCAACAGCGGGCACCATCTGTAGTCCTGGACTAATACTCGTCCTTGTCCTCAGGGCTTCGCCGCTGGGTTGGTTCAAAGCCCACCCTGAGCATGCAGGGTTCATGGGGAAGTTCAGTGTTTGACAAGGGTTTCTGTACCCTGCTGGAGGTGTTTGTGGCTGGAGGTTGGGCAGCATTTGATCAGATCACAAGCCAGGTCCTCACAAGCTGACTTTTATTTTACATTCCAGTGAACTGAAAAGCACTTGGGTTTCTCATGTGAATCATAGAATCTGAACAGTTGGCTTTTACAAGCCTGTTGTTGCATTTTATACTACTTTTATGGTTCCTGGGTATGGGCATGGAGAAATAAGGAGAACTCCAGCTGATTTTCCCATCCTGGATGGCTTGTTAAGAGATATCAAATCTACTTCAGCTTTATTATAAAATTAACTCAGAATATTTTTTTCTTGAGTGCATGGATAAATTTTACACACAAAAACCACACACAGTTTATCAGCTAAGCTATCAGCTGAAATGAGGAGCAAAACCCAAATGGTTCATATCAAATAACAAAATATTAGAGGCACTCAGGAAGATACTGGTACTGTTAGAAAAACCTCACTAAATATCCAAGGCACCTTGGCCACAACCCCCAGAGGAACTGAATGCCTCTGAAAATCATCCACATACCTTTAAGGGGGTAAATGGGCTCTCGCATTGACCCCAAGAGCCACAGTCTACTCTGGAGTAGCTGTTCAGAGGGTAGACTCATTTTAGAGCAGTATAATGAAGCCGTATCACCTGGGTCAGTGCCCTTGTATGTTGAAGACTTCAGAATAGCTGTGACTAAATTTTGTCGAGACATTCCCCAGTATGTTTAAAAAAAAATATAATAAAGAATTGACCAATGGGCATGTGATTCAGGTAAATGCTAAAGAACTGTGAAACAAGAGAGTTTAAAGCACCGTTCTTCTCTAGCGCCTACGGGAACCTCTGATGAACACAATAGTGTGAAATGAAGAATAAAGAAATAGCAAAGGTCAGAGGTCTACGGAAGGGGTGAAAGAGCACAGGAAATTATGAAAGGGAGTAGAAGCATGGAGGAATGCCATAAGGTCAAGACTTGAGGATCGCTGCAGTAAGCACTGCCCAACAGAGCACTGCTTGCAAAAGGTGGATTAAGTATTTTAACTATGCACTGCCAGAGGCTGTCACAAGGATTTGAAGTTTCATTAACCCACAGGCTGTAGTTTTCTTTAGAAGTCTTTCTTGCTACACTACCCAAAACTCTCCAGTCAGCCTTAACTCAAAACAAAGAAGCCTACAATGAAATCACGGTCTGATGGGAAACCAAAGCTTCTCGGCAAGTAACGCAAAGGTGTATTTTGTGTAGGCAGCTGCAGCCCTGTTGTTGCCCTACTTAACAGAGCCTGCATGCTGCACACACCCCTGCAGTCCACCCAGGGAAGGTGGCTGCCACGAATGAGAAAGTACACCTGACATCCGCAGCCCGCGTTCGCTAGTCGCCAGGGCCAGCACAGCACTTCAATGTAGAAAAACAACTTGTTTTTTTCCACTGCCCCAGGATACAGCCTCTCTTCTCATAATGTTCCATCATGCCTCAAGTTGCTTTACAACAGAATGAGAGAAAACACCCATAAAACATGAAATAAATCAAATAATGTTATTGAAGTCTCCGTCTAGGATCTAGGACCTTTCCCTTCAAGGGACTCAATAACTGCTTGCTCCCAGATTGCTTCTGGCTTGCAAAGGGTATTCTTTGAGTTGCAATTCTCCAGCCAACCACATGATTCAGCTTCTTTCTAAAAGTATTCAGGCTTTGCAGTTTTCAGTTCGGCCGTGGCCTTTATTTTCCCCACTGTAAATCAATTAAAATGCACACTGTTTCAATGTCCTACCATCAGCTTTTGAGTTATCACTGGTAGAAACAAGCAAACTAAACTTAAAGTCCTAAACCAGAACCATGTTAGAGAACCAACCCCAAAGTCCAGGCTGCAGAGCTCAGGTCTGCTAATGGCTTCTTTTAGAGTTCAAAAAACCCTATCAATCCACAAATGAGTAGAAAGACCATGACTGGGACGTGCACATGTATCACTGTGTAGTTTGAATTATCAACTATTATTCAGCCTCAGGCTTAGACTTTTATTTTGTTTGTGCAGTTAACACACTGATTTGATTTTCTGCACCTAATACCTTTGCTTGAAGTTGGAGCCAAATCTCCACAAACACAAGCTTCACTAATGAAAATGGCTTGAAAAACCCTATGTACTGCTAAAGAGATCTGCTTAGTTCACAAGCGCTTTCCCCAACAAGCAGATTGAAATGGCTTAATCCAGGTACACAAATGGCTCATTTCAAATCCAGAGGGATTGACACTGTGTGTAAACCATGCAGGGTGCCTGCAGTCCATAAGTAAAGCTCGATACAGAAATTTTATGTCCTTATTCTGCCGTTTTCTCCAGGTAGGAGGGGAACTTGAGTCAAGACTTTTACTTTCTGTTCATCTCCAGGAGTTGTTTGCATATTGATGTGTTTGATTCCAAGAAACAAAGTGTGGTGGGGACATACAGGACTGGACAGGACTTACTGGCAGCTCTCTACTGGTTTCATTCCCTAGGGCAGGCAGGGATGATGCTCTGCACTCGGAGCAGAAGCGATGTGCACGCTGACACGCACTTGTAGTGTGGGGTAGCATCCGTAGGCAGGCAGCTCCGTGGGCTGTGGCTGCACAGCAACAGTATTTGAAGCAATTTTGTATTTTATGTTGTTCTGTCTTCATCTGAGCACGTGTAGTACGGCCTTTATTGGTGCTTTTGTCTTGAATGTTAGGTATCCAGCGTTGCCAATTGCAATTTGCCATTTGTTCAATTAAAAAAAAAAGAATTGAAAACTTCCAAAAGCTGTTACTGAATTTCAGTCATTTGAAGTTTAACATCCGTCACTGTAACTAGGATGCCTCTGGATTTATTTTGTTTTAATGGAAAAAAAATGACCCCACTGCAAATCTTTTAGAAAGAAAGCAAACCATAGTCCTGCACGCCAAATCTCTCCACCTGCATTGTTTTAAGGCACAATTACAAATATTTGGTAGTTAGCAGGAGTAGCATTTTATATACAAAATGGGTGTGGTGTGGGTTTTTTTTGACCAAACCATTTCTGAAGCTCTCCCAAGTATTTATTTCAAGGACTCAGAGATACGCAGTGCTTGCTGTATGAAGTTAGCACAGCAAAAACCTGCTGAGATTACGGAGGAGCGATTACGAGTGAAGAACAACCTGACCCACGTCACTCCAGCACCGGGAATCGCAAGCCAGGCAAGCGCGGCGCCGGTTCGTACCGTTTAGAGCCCGACGCAGACGAACATCTTATTTCTCCGTAAGGAGCGACACACAACAAACAGGACCCGCCGGCGTTTGGTTAGTACTGTCTCAGAGAAAAAAAAAGGCTGAGCTCATTAACTAATAAATCGCAACTATTGCGGGGAAAATTAAAACTTTCCACTTTACTATTCCAGTATTGCTGCTAATACTAGAAAATGGGAGCAAATAAAAAAAAAATAGTTGTGAAGCAAGGTATGGAGAGCATGCAAGCTCAGCTGCATGAGGGAATAGTGTTAAAAATAGCAGTTTTCTAAACAGATAAGGTTGTTCCTCTGACCTCTGGTGACCCCAGTGAGGTACTAATTACTGGGCTGCTAATGCCCTTAAACCAAAGAAGCGTTAATTCAGCCTGGCAAAGAAATAACACTGAAAGAGATATAACGGTGCTTCAAAAAAGCCAAGGTAAAGAGGAAAACAAGTAAGTAAAGGTTCTTACAATAGTGCTCACTGGAGCATAAAGTCAGAAGACTTTCTAAGCTGAAACACCAGGATTTATAGAGCCCCCGACTCCAAGGTTAGCTTCCCTCCTCCTGCCCGTTTCCGAAATGTGTTTTACCCTCTGGTGCCAGGTATGAAATTATACCGTCTGTAGAGAAACTAGTATTTCAGCCCATGTGGGAAACATTTGGACAAGTGTACTTTCTGAAAGCAAAGAAAACATTTTAAGACCCACAAGTATTTTGCCTCGGGAAGTTTCCTCTTAATCTTCGTACTGACACCTCTCTCAGACACTTCTCAGCACTTCAGACCGTACGGGAGGCCAGCAGCAACTATTCCCAAGGTATTTAGTTTCTCCCCACAGATTTTTGCAACGATTATGTGACTTTAGATCTGAAAGGCTGCTCTTCTCCTTTAGTGACAGGTAATTGAACGGGTGTGCAGTAAGCGGCTGAACAAAGATGCTTCCTCTAGACCAGCTCCTTCCCCCCCCAAGGACAAGTGCTCCCTACCTGAAAATGGGATACCGTTCCCAGCTAAGATTCTCTTAAAAGAGTATATTTCATAACAAAGTATAATTGCTGATTTGGATTAGACTTAAAATTAAGAAACACAGCAAAGATCATTCCGGGCATCTCATGGCAAAGCGTGTTAACCAAATCAAGCGACACGTAGGCAAGTAGCAGCCTTTGGGGATGACTCCAGCTGCAGCCCCTGGCACGGGGGATAAATATATACATATATATCTTTATATCCCTACATACACACATGCCGGGGGTATCTTTGTAGGAACGTGGAGGTGGTATCCCTGCAGGAACACGGTTTGCTGTTGCTGTTCAGTCCCTCCTGCCAGATGAACGTTTTCAGGTGTTGCGGATGCCGCATCTGCATGTTCCCAAGACAGAAACTCAATTCTCTTTGTATCGTCATCTAAAAAAAATGTCTACTTATGCAGACAGAACAACCCCAAGCCTCTAAAAAAAAAAAAAACCACCCAAACTTTTAGCTATGTAAATGACAAAGTCCCCAGGCTGCTTTACCAGAACCTTACATTTGCACCGTAGCATGAATTCACTGTTGCTCGCGAGGCGCTGGGCCACGGGGCTCACCGCACGCCGCGTTCCA
>NW_010558259.1:11891-18078 GCF_000687285.1 Phaethon lepturus | reverse complement strand
GCTGGCGGAAACTTGTGTGTTACGGCTTTGAACTCATGAACAGGCCCTTCCGCACTTAGCAAGTTACTTAAGTAAATACTTAGCAACTTAGTAAATTAGTAAAAAACAGCTTAGTAACGTTGCTAGGTAAATACTTAGCAACGGTAGGTAAATCTTAAGCTATTTGAACATGTACATTGTTTTAGGAGGCCCCAGTTGCAAAATGAAAGGCATAGCTTGTATGAAGAAAAAGAGCCAGGCTTAGTTAAGTTCGTCTTAACATCATTTCGATGAGTTCTCGTAGCTGGCAAGATACATTAACTGTTGAGCTTGTCTGGGTCCTTAGCCTCTACTAACTTTCTGTCAGGGCTGGTGGTGAGGTCGAAGGTATGCAAGCACTTCTTTGCGTGGGAGATAGTGCTGTGTGCCCAGGCAACCCAGGTGACACTAGGGCTGGGAAAGAAAATAGTGTTCCCTTGTTTTGCGCTTGTAACTTCACTCATATTTGTGGGCCAGTGAATTGCAAACTAGTGTTGAAAGGATAAGAATCTAGGGATTGAAGGAGCGGGATCTAACATGGTAAAGCTGAAAGGCTTTTGGATTACGTGAATAGCGAGAGTCATCTCTCACCAGTAGAAAAGGCCTGATTTCAGGCCGTAGTTCATGCGGAAAGCATCACAGTTGATGATTTGTCTGTAGCTCATCAGTAAGAAAGACATGCCAGAGTTCTCTTGCTATCTGTTTAGCTTTGTGTAAGTTCTGTCCTTCAGGTATTGTTGCCTCAAAGGCACACAAGTATTTACGAGGTATTTCAAATGCAATATGGAGGTTGTTCACTTTCATGCACTGAATAGAGTGAACATAGTCTCAGAAGTGATGCAGAAGGCATAATTTGGTAAATGTACCTAGAATCCCACTATATATTGAGCTCTTCTTGACGGCTTTTCCTTCAGTGCTCTGCATGCAAGATGCATATAAAAAATGCAAGTGTTGTGTCATGAGCATGTCATTCTAAATGTTTTTGAAGTGGCAGCAACTGTGGGAATTACTCTGTAAGCTTTCCCAGTGTAGATATAGTCTCTGATTGCTCCTGTGCTGTGGCTTATTCTCTGCAGTGATCCCGTTCCTTGAGCCTATCTATTGCTAGTTTCACTTGAATTCCAAGCAGATTTTCCATGCTTTGTTTATTTTTCCCTTCATTCCTTCTGCTTTTTCTTCTGTCTGCTTTCTTCAGTCTATGACTGCTACATTTCATCTGTCTGCATTTGCTGGTACCACAGAGCAGTGCTGTCTGTTTGCTGCTGAGTGTACTGTGGAAAGTTGTGCTGTGTAGTGAAAAGGTTTGTGAAAGAAAGGAAGGACAGGCAGTCTGTGAGGGGGAGAGAACAGATCATGTAGCAGCTGTTTGTTGGCTTTGCAGGAGAATAAAGATAAAACTGTACATTCCAGTGTGACCTTTTCCCCTGTGCAGGCTGGAAATCCCAATCCCTAATCTCCATGTGCTTTTGCTTTTAAATTAAATGGTCCTAGCCTCTTGAGTCTCTCCTTAACGTTTGCCAACCTCAAATCACTACCTCTGATCACTTTCACTTGCCTGCTCTGAGCTGTTTGTATTCCTCCCATGAGAAGAGCTGGAAACACTGGACTACACAAATACCTGTTTTATGGTGTCTTGGGGTCACATTTATTATTGACAGAAATAGATTTTTTTAGGCACTGAAGTGGACACATCCTGGATATAAACACAGATTTTTCTGTCTGTGAACTACTTGTAAGGGAACTTCTGGCAAGTTAAGATGGTTTTCTTTGGGTAGAAGAGAGATGGGAAGATGTGGATACTCCTCCTGTATCTGTTCTTAAAATAGCAATAGGTTGAGAAAATCTTTCATGGACTCAGGGTGAAGTTTTTCAATATCCATAGTTAAATCTTTTTTAGAATACAGTGGCATAGTGTACCTCTAAGTATTCTTGACAATTTGGAGTCTTTTAGTGAGGAAAAATAGTATAATGTTTAAACACTGTTTAACTCTTTGTGCATCTCAGTGTGTTGTGGTTGATTTTTTTTTTTCTATTTTCTTCCTGTAATATGTTCCTGCAAATAGAATTCAGGAAAAAAAAAATTCACTCACTTGATTTTGACTCAGTAAGAATGCTTTGCATACTGCTGAAGTTGGGTGCAGACAATTGTTACAGAGATTCCTTGAGGTTTCATCAGTTTTTAAACAGGTGTAAAATGGTGTCCTTAGCTAGGAGATTCCATCAGTAGTTCTCTTAAGTAACCAAGGTGTCATGAGCATAAAGTTTTGTTGAAATGCCTTAGCGGTCTGTGAGCAAAGAGATTTACCTTGTGATTAATTATTGGTGTTTGAGCAATTGAAGTGCTTGAATGCTGGAGATGCCAAGTTATGTTATTCTGTTTTGCCTTCTGAGTGATTTGTTGTGTGAATGTAGGACAGGCTAAGACTCAGACTGATGTGGATTTTAGGTAGGTCAGGGGAGGTGAGGCTTACAGGTAACTGGTTCTCCTTCAGCCCTAATTCACCTTCTCGTTTTATTAGAAGGTATAGTTGTAGATATCTCTACGGATGTGTTATAAAGCTGCATTAAGTTAGCATTAGTGTCTTAACATATTAGTATTTATCGTCTTGCAGTATTAGTGTCTCAAAGGTGGTAAAAGTACTGCCCTTAATATATGCAATATAAAGAGTAATATAAACACTGTCTCTGCTTACTACAAAAATGTTAGGTGAAATACTGAAGTGTCGTCTAATTTCTAAACTGAGAAAGCTCATTGTGCTGCCTGAATATTCTGAGAAAAGTAAAGATTAAAGACTTCACTGGTAGTATATTTCCATGTCCAAATTTCCACAGACTTGCCTTTGGCCTTTTTATTTTTAGCTGCCTTAAAATATCTTTCTAGGGGACACATTTCACATAACATGTTGCATGCTTTTTTCTAGTGAGACCCTGAACTGTTGTTCGTCATCACTCTTACAATTCACCTCAGTGTCCATTAGACAGTACGAGCCGTGTTTTCTCCTCTACCATAACTGAGTGCACTGAGTGTATTTGTCTTGCCTGCAGGTAATATCCTGTGTGGGACACAGTGGAATCCTGTGCTTGTGGCTGTCAGGAGTGGGTGTGCCTAGTGTAAACTGTGTATTGCCTGCACTTTCGTCTGTTAGGTGTATGACACTGGCTACTTAGCCTTAATTTCTGGAGGGATTAACATATACTTTCCATTTGTAAAGCCTGGTTTCCTCAGGACCATGGACCAAATATTAGTGATGTGGTTCCACTGGCTGCAGTGAAATTACCCAGGAGCAGCTCCAGCATGGCCTGTGTAAAAGGCCGTACAGCAAAGACTTTCAAGGCTTCAGTGCATGTGATGCAATGATGTAGGTCACGAATTATTAGACTGATTCAAAATACTGAAAAAGGAGCTCTGCATTTAACATTCCTTTAGAAATAGAGGGTTTCTGACTTTCCAGGAGTGAGAAATGGCCGTACCTGGGCTCACAAGGGTCCATGGAACTTGTCAGGGATTCAGGGGCAGTTTCTCTTTGTACTAACTACCTTTCTGTCCTTACGAGGAAGAAGATGAAGCAGCTTATATGCTAGCTATTTTATGTGATGCCTGCTTGGAGCTGCTTTCTGGAGGGTCTTAGTTTTTTTTCCTGTAGCAGGTGATCAGTGGGCATGGTATGGATACCACAGCTAGAGATGCCTGGCCTAGAGCCATGGGAGGGAAGGGAAGTGCAGGTATTGTTGGTGAGTTCTGATGTGATATGTATGCATAGAAGGGAAATGGGAAACTGTAACCTTTGGTGCAGGTGAAACTTCACGATGGTAGGTAATAAATGTTTTCAGATCCTGCAAGTAAGGTGTGGTGTGTAAAGAACAAACTACGCAGTCATTTCTTCAAAATGGTGGTGACTCAGGGCTTTTTGGTGAATGGGGTCACTGATCCATGTGCCGTGCCGGAAGTCTTAGATAAATAGTCTTGTCATGCTCATGGGATGTTGATTCCACAGAAGGGTCAGTTGTGAGTTGCTTTACCTGTCAGGGGCTATACATTACTTCATTAGGTGGGCCATTCGTAATGCTAATCTATGCTGAATGGAGAACAGCCCATTCTAAAAGGCTAGTGTTTGCTCTATTCTGCAAAGTGCTGTTCTCCTCTATGTTAGTTAAATTAGTGTTCAGTCTGCACTTGGTACAGGACTCACTCAGTTGCCTCTGCCCCGACTTCCTCAACTGGGAATCTAACGATAAGGTTGATTCTGTTTCCAACAGGTTGTAACTAACTGCTTCATAGTTTCTTTTAAAATGGTGCTTCTGAGGGGATCCCCTTTTCTCAGTAGCTTAAAAAGAACCCTTGTCCGTTTGGTGGGAAATCTGTAAGACAAGAAGGTTAAAACTCTTGTGTTATTGCTGGATTGTAAGAAACTGAACTAAATAGTAAATTCAAACTATCTTCAATACAGCGTGACTATACTGGGTGTCAGAACTAGGCCATTTACCCACAACCAAAATTTTGTCTCTGACTTCCTTATTGTTAGCTGATACCAGTTGATTCCAGACTTGTCTTTCTCAATTGCTGTATATTCCTGTGTAGTTCCACTCTAAAGGCTTATTCATTACTGCAGTGATAGTATTACCTACCTTACTATTGTTACTATATTGAACTTAAAACACTATGGGGAGCGTTATAAATTCATGGGCAACATTATAAGATTATAATTAAGAATATAATCAAATAATGAATTACATTTAGAGTAAATGGTACACTCCAAAAATTTTTCCTGACCTTCACCAATGGTTTGTTTGTCCCATAAAGAGATGGGTTTGCCCAAGAGTTTGCTGGGATTCAAACTGCATGTGGACTTGTAGTACAAGCCCTGCCTTGACATAGCCTGCAAACAGTAGACAGACAAAAGAGATCAAGTCTGATTCAAAGCAGGTGATACTTCTCTGTTTTAAACAATATTTTCGCAGACTATTTTTAAGTTGGGTAAAATTATTTTGTGATTAATACAAAATTATTACTGGTTTTGAGACAGCATTATTCTGTGTGTTTCTAAAAAGGTAATTGATACTATTATAGTGTCTAATCTGAAGCCTTCAGATGGATCATTTGGTCTCTTTTGTGGAATGGTCTGGGGGAACCTTATGTTATAAAACTGTGGCAGGGGAGCAGATATGGTATTGCACAGAATTAATTTTTTTGTGTCATGTTTATGGGAAATTACATCCTCATTTATGTTATGAAAACCTAACATTTGTATGATCAGCTTAAATCATTGCTGCAGCCAAAAGCAGTTGTACTTTTCCTTCCCACATTCTGCAGTGATTTGCATTACAGTAAAAAACTATGGTTAGCTATTGTGGTTTAGCCCCAGCTGGCAGCTAAGGACCACACAGCCACTCGCTCACCTCCACCCCCCCCCCAGGTGGGATAGGGGAGAGAATCATTAAAAAAACTCGTGGGTTGAGATAAAAACAGTTTAATAGCACAGCAAAGGAAGGGGAAATAACAATAATAACAATAGTAATAATACTATCACTGATAAAGGAATATACAAAAACAAGCGATGCACAACGCAGCAATTGCTCACCACCTGATGATCGATAGCCTGTCTCTGAGCAGTGATTTCACCCGCTGGGCAACTCCAGTTTACATGCTGGGCATGATGTTATAGGGTCGGGAACATCCCTTTGGCCAGGCTGGGTCAGCTGTCCTGGCTGTGCCCCCTCCCAGCTTCTTGTGCACCTCCCCGCTGGCAGCGCAGGGGGAGCTGGAAAGTCCTTGACTGAAGTGTGAGCATTACAACTAGTTAGCAATGACTACATGCATCAACGTGTTACCAGCATTATCTCATACTAAATCAAAAACACAGCACTATACTAGGTACTAGGAAGATAATTAACTCAACCCCAGCCAAAACCAGGACATCAGTACTTTGTATTCTGTGCAAACACAAGAAGAGTGAGGGTGAAAAGGGTCTGAGGATGGAAAGGATACAAGGAAGAGTGGACCTCATACTAAATCAAAAACACAGCACTATACTAGGTACTAGGAAGATAATTAACTCAACCCCAGCCAAAACCAGGACATCAGTACTTTGTATTCTGTGCAAACACAAGAAGAGTGAGGGTGAAAAGGGTCTGAGGATGGAAAGGATACAAGGAAGAGTGGACCTGTTGC
>NW_010558259.1:0-11850 GCF_000687285.1 Phaethon lepturus | reverse complement strand
CCTGCTGGAAGAAATGTGGCATAAATTAATGCCTTAATACAACAATGATGCAGCTTGTGTAAATGTGGTGGCATGCCTGTGTTTGTACCTGAGAGGGGTTATTAGCTTTACCATATAGGTTGAGGTTGATGATTCCTTTTGATTGAGTCTATTTGGACATATATCATTGGAAAATCAGAGTAGGTGGATGAGACTTGAAAAAGTCAAGTGGCATTTTTAGTTTATAGAGAGCATTGGACACACGTTTTGAATGGGGCTGGTTAAATCTCTCTAGGCAGCTATGCTTCATTAGGCAGAATGCAAAAGAAAGATAAAATTTACTCAATCTCTGTGAAAGCCAGATATAAACTCCAGGACTCTTTGTCTTCTAGTGCTTTATTTTAACAACCATACTGCCCTTTTGCCCTGATTTAGGCTATATAAACTGTATCTTGTTTATCCACATTTTGCTGTCTTTGTTCCTTTTAAGAATAGCTTAACTGATTTTCATTCTGAAGTATAAAAAAAAGTATAATATTTATTTTCTTTATTGTCCTAGCATTGATATGTTAATGTCTTCTGCTAAAGAAAAGGACCCAGATGTTATTCCTGAAGACAGCAGTCTGGTAACTCTTCAGTAAGTCCTTACAGTACACTCACCCGGATAAGGGGTGGGGTGGAAAACAAGCACAAAAGCATGCCTGGCTGCTTGTTCCCTTTCTAGGCAAAGGTGTACTTTCTGAAGCAGGGTCCGGAAATACTTGTAAGGGCAGCTTATGATAGGATACTTGGCATGAGCCTTTTGCTTGAGTGTTACTTAGGAATTTTTATTAAGTTATAGAGAATATGCTATCTATCGTATTGGAAGAACTTAGGATTTCTGCACCTAGGTGCTTATGAACTAATGTCTAAATTTAGAGGATGCAGGGGACTTCTCATAATCATGTGTGGGAGGTTTCTCCAAAGCCTTGTGAAATAAATCTGCAGCTCTTACCTCTGGTGACCCACAGCCACATTATAACAGCCAAAGTGTGAGTGCTGAAGTTGTAGCCAGATACCTCTTAATCTGAGGTATCTTTATAGATACCTTTATAGAATTCATTGGTACTACTGGTGCATTTCAGAGACTGAGCAATGTATGTTAAGTTTCTATCAGTTAATGAACTTTGAACTCCTACTCGGCCAGTTTAGGCCTTTGCTGTATTTGAATTTCAGTTTGTGTAGTACTAACATAAAGAGTAAGTGTTAAGGTTGTGATCAGTGTTAAGTGTGATTGTTACTGAGGACCTTCAGGAAGGTCTGGAGGGTAAATAGACTTGTTCCAGAAGTTAAGAAGGATTTGGTGTTTATGCAGTGGTTAAATACATGTATTTTAGTAGATATTCTGTGTACAATACTCTTTTATTCTACGAATGATACTGAGGGTTTTTTAGAAAAGTATCTATGTCGTGGGCTGGAGAGTATTTGTGAGGTTTTTTCTTGTTTTTTGCTTGAACATGAATTGAATTTCTCTGAAGTGGGAGGGATAGTTGAAACAGCTTCCTCAAAGGTAGCAAAGTGTCCTTTCTAGGAGAGCCTCTTCGGACAACATTTTATTGTTTTTTCTTGTAAGTGTAAAACTGCCCACAACCAACCTGTAATTTGCACATAAGGGGAAAGAAAAACAAGGTAAAATTCATAACCTGGCCTGTGTGCTACCAGGCTTTATGGAAGTCATGAGATGAGAGTATTGTCAGTTAGTCTGTCATACTGAGACAGTCAGAAATTCTGGTCTTTGAAAGCTACACTGTAGTTGCTTGGGTAGTTTAAAAATATACCTAGAGATTCTGTTTTGAAGTTGTTGAATGAAATTTTGTCCTGTGCTCCTGTCCATCAGAATTAGAAAGAAGGCATTAGAGAGGAGAGAAGAAACAATTATTGTGGATCGGGCTTGCAGACAAGAAACTCTTGCTTATGAGATGGTAAGTTCTCTGTCATCTCGTAGGATCTCAAGACAGTTCCACACAGCCAAAATCCAACTTCTGGTTGCTTTTTTTTTTAATCACTATGAATCTTTGTACTCTGTGTTTGCAGATATGAGTTTGCAGGTAATGATTAAGATTAAAGACATTTTATAGAAAGATAAGACAGGAACTCTGCTGTTACAATCTGTTAGTACTGAATGTAGTAAGGAGGAACTCCAGCTCGTTATCACTGTATAACTGCTTTTATTTGGTTGCTACTGAAGCATTGTGTAGGGGATCAAGTGTACTGAGCATCATGTGAACTTATTGTAGAGCTAGCCAAAATATTTAATGTTTTTGCTCCTGGAGTCCTGTGCTGGAGTCTTAAGCTTTAGTGTGTAAATGATTGCGAGCTAGTTCCCGTAGGGCTGAAAGAGGAAGGCAGTAGAAGCATGGTGGCAGTAAGTTCCTAATTCTGAGCTTTGTAAGCCAAGTTTCTCAGCCATTCTGAGCTGTCAGGAATCAGGTGTGTAGTGATCAGCCCCTCAAAAGCCATCTTGGAATTCCTTTAACTATGCTTAGTACCTCTTCTTTTTTTTTAAGATTTCTTCACAACCATTAACATCCTGAACAGGAAAACTTAAGTTGTTAACTTTTGCAGTGCTAGAGTCCATGGTTTGCACAAGCAAACCATGAACTACTGCAAAAATTAGGGAGGGAGGTGTAGTGAGGAAGGAGCCTCACTTGTGACTAAACATTTTTTCCCCTTGAGGTCTGTCATGGATGACCTTGTTTCAACTCTCTAGAGGCCCAAGCACATGATGTAAACATCATGCATCAGCTGAAATGCAACAGCTGTGTTGGGCTCTTAGCCTAGGGCATATATGAGAAAATACTTGCAATAGAAATCTTCATAAAGGGTTTCAATGAGTAGTGTCTTATTTCAGTTTCTGAAGATCAAGCATGTGGTCAGTTACTGCATCCTTCAAGCAAGCCTCGGTAACTGGTTTGTATGTCTGAGCTGGTTTGACCACAGTGTCCTAGAACAGGATGAGAGTAATAAGAAGTGTTAGTTTGGAATGTGTTGCATGAAGAAGGGAGGTGCAAGGGATAGAGCACAAGTATCTCTGAACTGAAGTCTCACAGCAGTACGCACTCCTATTAGTAACTCTCAAGAACACTGTGCTGGTGGGAAGTGTTTGTGCAGTCAATATTCTCTCTTAATTTGTTGAAAAAGGAGGAAACTGACTGCCACAGAAAAGTTCCCTCCCTCATTCTTACAGCAGGGCTATGTCTTAAGCACAGAATAGGATGGGAATGTGGAAATGCTTTCACTTCTTTTCTAAAACATAGTAGTGTGGCAAGGACAATGCTGGATTTTGGTTTGGGATTTTGGAGAAATTAAGACCTCCACTTATGTCAAGCTTCCCTAACAAGAGGAAGTGTTGCACTAAATTTTATTTTTATATACTTCATTCTATGGCTAGTTTCTAGGTCAATCTTTCTCGAGGGTTGCAATCCCCCTTTACGTGTGAAAGAATTCAAAGAGCATTTCAAAGCATTAAGTGATGGAAGTTAGTAGCAGCTGGGTTCCATGAGGGCAGAGTGGCAGCAGGCTTTAATTCCTTTATGCAGGGCTTCTCAGCAGCCAAGGAGTAGCCATATATCTTGTAATTGCTGAAAGCACCTCAGCTTCTCCAAAACTGAGGAATGAAGGAAAATGCTTGAAATCAGCAATTATAGCAGTTTCTTGCCTTTTCATCTTGGAGGAAGTGGGCTGTTATCAATTCAGGCTACACAGTCAAAAATGAGTTACAGTTAGAACAGCATTTCTAATTCTTTTATCCAAGGGCTATGCTATATAAGTGGTTGCTGGTATAATGTAATGTAATATAAATGTATCTTTATTTTTCCAGGAGTCACATGCAGTTGGAAAGAGGCCAGACAATCCAGCAGATCTTATTGAGGAGGGAGAACTACTTTTAACTCTGAACATTTTCTACCCTGTCATAGTTCAGAAGGTTAGTACTAAATTCCTCCAGGTTGTATTCTGATGTCTCTTCCCTACATAGGTAATATCTGGGTTTTCCAAGCAGTTAAAATGAGTGAATCTACTGAGGGAATATGGTAAACCCTTCAACTGTGGTAACTTCTTAAGGCTTTTTCAGAATCTGGCTTTCATTCTGTTGTGGTTTACTGAAGCCATTTTTTTTACAGTAATTACTCAGCAGTTAATTGATTTCACAGAAAGCTCAAAATCTGAAACTAAATACATGAAAACGAAAGTACTTTTTCTGGATTTAGGAAGTGTGCTCAGACTTCCCATCTTTGCTGCACTTTCTGGTGGGGAATGTGACTTCTGAGTTTCTGAATAAAACTAATAAATGGCCTTGGGAGAGGCTGAGGCAAGATGCTCTTTAAAGTCGTGTACAGAGGGGTGATGTGCCATATGCTGCCATTAATGACCTGAAGCTGTCAAGCGAAGAGCAGTACTGATGCTGACAAGTGATTTTTATTTGAAGCTTGTATGCTGTTTTCTTCATAGCATAAAGATCACAAACCCTATCAGACAGTCCTTGTACTGGGCAGCCAGAAGCTCACGGAGCTGAGGGACTCCATTTCCTGCGTCAGTGACCTCCAGATAGGTGGTGAGTTCAGCAGTCAGCCAGATCAAGCACCAGAGCACATCAGCAAGGTAAAACCTTCTGAGGTTTTACAAGCCTCATGAGGCTCTACAAGCCTTTACATGTGTAGAAGCTTCAAAAACATACAAGAGGGAGGGAGGCAGACTTTTGTTTTGTTGTTTTTGCTTCAGCGCTAAATGGAGCTGCTTTGGTTTTGCCTGGGGGTTGCACTTGTAAGTAAATACTTTCTGGTGGCATTACCAAGCTCACCTATTTTGTGCAAGTCAAGAGAAACATCATTAATGCTGCCACTGGGAAGTAGTAACACTGTCAGTGAGTTGTTGCACAAATGTGACCCTGTGGCCTGACTTTACTTTGGGCTATATTCTAAACCACCAGGGGTAATAGAAAGCTAAATGTAGACCACGCCATTCTGAATGTACGTGCTTTGCTGTTTGCAACTGGGTGCTGGTCAAAAGTAGGAATGAAGACTATTCCCATCTCCCACAGTTGCCAGGTGTTCTCTGGCGATGTGCAAAAGCAGTCAATAAAGAAAAAGTAGTCTAATTGAAAATACTGAAGTTGCGTCATTTTGATAATACATCACATATGTATCATATCGCAGAATGGTTGAGGTTGGAAGGAGCCTCTGGAGGTCATCTTTGTCCGCCCCCCCTGCTCAAGCAAGGCCACCTACAGCCAGCTGTCCAGGACCATGTCCAGATAGCTTTTGGATATCTCCAAGGACGGAGATTCTATAACATCCCTGGGCAACCTGAGCCAGTGCTTGGTCACCCTCACAATGAAAAGTGTTTCCTGATGTTCAGAGGGAACCTCCTGTGTTTCAGTTGTTGCCCATTGCGTTTTGTCCTGTCACTGGGTACCCCTGAGAAGAGCCTGGCTCTGTCCTCTTTGCACCCTCCCTAGAGGTATTTGTTAACAATCATAGACTCATAGAATTTTTGTGTTGGAAGGGACCTTTAAAGGTCATCTGGTCCAGCCCCCTGCAATCATCTTCAACTAGATTGGGTTGCTCAGAGTCCCGTCCAACCTGACCTGGAATGTTTCCAGGGCTGGGGCATCTACCACCTCTCTGGGCAACCTGTGCCAGTGTTTCATCATCCTCATTGTGAAAAATTTCTTCCTTTTGTCTAGTCTGAATTTACCGTCTTTAAGTTTAAAACCATTACCCCTTGTCCTGTTGCTACAGACCCTGCAAAAAAGTCTGTCCCCATCTTTCTTCTAAGCCCCCTTGAAGTCCTGAAAGGCTGCAGTAAGGTCTCCCTGGAGCCTTCTCTTTTCCAGGCTGAACAACTCCAGATTTCTCAGCCTGTCCTCACAGGAGAGTTGTTCCATCCCTCTGATCATTTCTGTGGCCCTCCTCTGGACCCTCTCCAACAGATCCATGTCTTTCCAGTGCTGAGGGCTCCAGAGCTGGATGCAGTACTCCGGGTGGGGGTTTCTGAATCTTCTCTTCTCCAGGCTGAACAGTCCCAGCTCTCTCAGCCTCTCGTCATAGGAAAGATGCCCCGGTCCGTTCATCTGCAGGGCCCTTGTGGGACTCTCTCTCTCCAGTGTGTCCATGTCTCTGTTGTACTGAGAAGCCCAGAACTAGACACAGGAATCCAGGGGTCACCTCACTAATGCTGATGAGGGGAAGGATCATCTCCCTCAACCTGCTGGCAGTATTTTGTCTAATGCAGGACAGGATCCTATTTTCTTCTTTGCTGCAAGGGCACATTGCTGGCTTATGGTCAACTTGGTGTCCACTAGGACCCCCAGGTCCTTTTCTGCCAAGCTGCTTTCCAGCTGAGGGCCCCACCATATAGCGGTGCATGGGGTTGTTCCTCCCCAGGTACAGGGCCTTGCACTTTTCCTTGTTGAACTTCACGGGGCTCCTGTCAGCCTATTTCTCCAGCCTGTCAAGGTCCCTCTGGATGGCAGCTTGATCATTTGGTATATCAGCTGCTCCTCCCAGTTTTGTGTCACCTGCAAACTTGCTGAGGGCACACTCTGCTTCATCATCTATGTCATCCATAACGATGTTGAACAAGGCTGGACGCTGTATTGACTCCCATGGTACTCTGCTAGTTACTGGCCTCCAGCTAGGCTTTGTTTCACTGATTATCACCCTTGGGGCCCAGCTGTTCTGCAAATATTATACATTAATCATGCAGTATATTACCAATATAATATAAATAAAATAATATATGATATACAATCTGAGAGAAAACAGAGGATGTAATATATTTGTATACATAATAGTGAAAAGATGGCACATTCTTGTTTAAGGAGACTGAAGGACATCACAGATAGTAGTCCTTTCATTTATGTAAAGTAAATGGAAGAGTCTTTCTACCACTATGTAGTAAAACGTTAGCTGATTAGTTCTGAGACCAGAGAGTTCTAAGACTCTTCTGGGCACGCAGAGGAGTCATGTGAGGCTGTCATGTCCTCAACAGGGTTGAGAGTAGGCTTCCTCACATCAATAATTTCCCCAAAGTAAGCGCATGCCACTATGCTTAGCCTCCCAGCAGCAGCTGTTATTGAATGAATGCACATGACTCATTGTGTTTGTTTTCCTTGAGCATGGTTGTGAATTTACAACTACATTAAAGTGTAGGCTCGGTGTCTAGTAAGTCTTCACAATAAAATTCGCATGTTGCTTCAGCAGACAAGTAATCAGCCATCAATGGAGTAGAATTTTCTTCCTTTCAGTCTGGGAAGGAAGTGACACTATAACCTCTGAGGAGTATGTTAATATTTCCAAGTAGAGAAAATAGCTTTTGACTGATTCAAGAGTCTGATTTAAATCAGATTAAATGGTGCTCTGAAAGTCTGCAAGAGGGAGGCCATGTAAGTTAGCTTTTGATGTCAGCTTTCACTTGTCTTGAAATGCAGTTTGAGTACACAAGCTGAGTGAAAGGATCAAGTTGCTTCTCTCAGTTGTTAAGTAAACAAGTGTAGCTTGTCAGTTGATACAGAGAGAATAAAAGACCTTTTGGATTTTATTGGCATAAACAGACTTAACTTCTCTCTCACTCCTGCTACTTTTGGGTTTTGTGATTTTATTCTTTGCTTTTTCTTCATTGGGCAATGATTACTGGGATGAAATTTAACAAGTCCACATGCTGGATGCTGCACCTGGGATGGAGTAACTCTGTACACAAGTATAGACTAGGAGAGGAGTGGCTGGAGAGCGGCGCAGCAGAAAGATCTGGGGGTGCTGGTTGACATTAAGCTCAACATAAGTCCGTGGTGTGCCCTGGCAGCCACCAGGGCCAACATGGGGTTCATCAAACACAGCATAACCAGCCGGTCAACAGAGGTGGTTATTCCGCTGTCCTCAGTGTTGTGCAGCCTCACCATGAGTACCACGTGCAGCTCTGGGCCCCACCATTTAAGGATGTGAATGAAGGTACTGGAATGCATCCAGCGGAGGGCAACAAAGCAGGTGGAAGGGCTGGAAGGCATGTCCTGTGAGGAGAGCCTGAGGATTCTGGGTTCGTCTAGTTTGCAGAAAAGGAGACTGAGGGGTGACCTCATTGCCCTCTACAGCTTCCTGAGGCGGGGAAGCAGAGAGGAAGCTGCTGGTCTCTTCTCCCTGGAATCCAGTGATAGGACGTGTGCAGATGGTCCAAAGCTGCACCAGGGGACGTTTAGACTGGGCATTAGGAACCATTTCTTTACCAAGGGGGTGGTCAAATGCTGGAACAGGCTCCCTAGAGAGGTGGTCAATGCCCTAAGCCTATCAGTGTTTAAGAGGCATTTGGATTGGTCAGGCGGTTGGACTAGATGATTGTTGTAGGTCCTTTCCAACTGAAATACTCTGCTCTATTCTGTGCCTTTTTGGTTTGTATTTTTTTGTAAACAAACACCTTAGTCAAACTAACATCAGGGGGTTGTTTAAGAGAAGTGGGCAATATTGAGGTATTTTATTCCACAGATATGGATACTTTTAATGAGGGTCCTGGATCTTTTATGTGGTTACTGCTGCTGTTGGGATTCCTTGGAGAAACATAATAGGGCATCCCTCCTTGCAAACTGAAGGGTAATGCAAAGTCTGGGAGGAAGGAGTGTCTGAATCATACCTCTGGCCAGCATTAATCAGCAAAGACCTGACTCAATTCCCAAGTAGTTTGTAACAGTGACTCCCTTGGACTGTTGTTCACTATGGCAAACAGCTGTTTTCTGATGTTTAGAGCAGCTTTAAAGGGCTGGCTAACTCGGAACTGCTGTGACCCACAAAAGTTGGTAAGGAGTTGCCAGAGCATAGTATGATGTACACTTTGTGGTTGGAGAGCCAGGGATGCTGACAATAACAGAGCCAAAACAATATTTCACAATGTTAAACACATTCTTATTGCTGTGCCTTTGTGCAGGTGGTTGTGGTTTAACCCCAGCTGGCAACTAATCAACACACAGCCACCTGCTCGTTCGCATTGCCAAAAGGGCAGTCAGGTCAAATGAGGGGGGATAGAGAAATTTAAAAAAAAAAAAAAAAAAAAAAGGTAGAACTAATGGGTTGAGATAAAGACAGTTTAATAGGACAGAAAAAAAAATTGTAATAATAATGAGAAATTAATATACAAAATAAGTGATGTATAATACAATTGCTCACTGCCCCCTGACTGATGCCTAGCCCGTTCCCAAGTTGCGGTGTCCCACCCTCAGCCAACTTTCCCCCAGTTTATGCACTGGGCATGACGTTATAGGGTCAGAAATATCGCTTTGGCCCAGCTGGGTCAGCTGTCCTGGCTGTGCCTCCTCCTGGCTGCTTGTGTACCTCCCCACTGGCAGAGGGGCTGAGTATAAGTGCTACAACTAGTTAGCAACAACTGAAAACACAGGTGTGTTATCAACATTATTCTCATACTAAATCCAAAACAGCTATACAAGCTACTAGGAAAAAAACTAACTCTGTCCCAGACGAAACAAGGACACAGGTCATCTCCAGTCGTGAGTCCCATCTCTGCCCCAGTGTCTGCATTTGTCTTTTGACACCTTAGAGTTAACAGCTCAAAGAGACCTTTGGGCCCAAATGAGCATTCATTCTCTGTTGATAAAGACAAATAACACTGGTTTGGGGATGCAGAGTGCCTAGTTGTCCATGGTTTTCCATTTTGCTTCTTCTTTAGTCTGCTATGCCTCTGTACCCAGCCTGTAAAGTAATTCATGTTCACTTCTTGTCTTCCACTCTTTCTCTGCCTTTTCATTTTTCCACTGTAAGCTCTTGCAGGTCATAGGCCACCTCCCGACGGACATGTAAAAAGTTCATCAGGATTCTATCACTTTATGAGCGGTGAGCAACTCCCAAGTTATGGAATTGGAGTGAGCCAGTCACCATGTGGAAACGAACCAAACTCCTTTTGAGTTATTTTCACCAGTCATTACCTATCTGACCTGCCTGCACATGCATCTGTTGATGAATAAATACAACCTTTACTTATCTGAGGGCTGGCACACAGACTAATTAGAGGTCTAAACACTGGGACCACTTTGCTGTGATAAAACTGTGTGTTGATGCATAGTGGAGAGATCTGTTATCAAAATGCTCTTAAGGCCTGTGAATGAAGGATTCCTTGCAGTTTGCTATATACTTGAAGAAAATATAGGATTTAAATAGGTTTTGTGAAATAACTGAATGCCAGTGTATAATTGCAGATAAATTTTGTTGATGACAATTCATAAAACACTGCTTTTCTTCCAAGTGCAATTGAAAATGTGGAAAAAAATGTATGTTGTAACTTACAGGTCAACTGTGTGTGTATACAGTGTATCTCGGCATCACTTATACGTGTTATAGCTGTGCACAGCTGAATATGCAGCATATACAGGATGGCTCCCTGAGCAGCAGCTGGTACAGAAATGTTCCATTCTGAAGTGGCTGTTGTATATGTGTGTGCATGCCTGTGCAGGGGACAGAACTGCAATAATTTTATGTCATTCCAGCAGAAGGTATTTTGTGATGTGTTCTGTCTTGATGAGGTGTACTGGATCTGACTGGGATGGAGTTAACTTTCCTCATAGCAGCCTATATAGTGCAATGCTTTGCATTTTTGGCTAGGCAGGGTTGATAACACATCAGTGTTTTGGCTACTGCTGGGCAGTGCTTGCACAGCTTCAGGGCTGTCTCTCCAGGTCTCCCCAAGGCCAGTGGGCCGGGGTGGCCAAGAAACTGGGAGAGGATGTAGCTGGGACAGCTGACCCCAACTCACCAAAGGGATGTCCCGTGCTATATGATGTGCTCAGCAATAAGAGCTGGAGGAAGGGGAGGCAGGGGGGCATTCATGGTGAAGTCATTTGTCTTCCAAAGCAACCACTATGTGTGCTGAGGCCCTGCTTCCAAGGAAGTGGTTGGACATTGCCTGCTGATGGGGAGTAGAGATCCTCTTTTTGCTTTGCTTCTGCGTGCGGCCTTTGTTTTGTCATTAAACTGTCTTTACCTCAACCCATGACCTTGCCTGTCTTTCTTTCCCCTGTCCTGTTGAGGAGGGTGAGTTAGAAAGCAACTGAGTGGGAAGTCAGCCCAGGTCAACCCACTACGTCTTGCTAGTTTTTTAAAAATATTAATAGCCTTTTTTTAAGTCAGTGCTGTGCAGTTACTTAATTTGTGCAGTGATGCTTGTGTTCTTGTTCTGTGTTTTCGTAGAAATCCATAACTGCTATGATGGGGATAGTAATACGAGAAGAGCACTAAAATAACCTGTAATGGCTTGAAAATAGTATCAGCAGATCAACTGCATAGTCAGCAATCATATAAACCTTGTTGTCACATCAGCATCTAAAACCAGTGCAAAGCTTTTCTTAGGAACCTGTAGAATGAGGTCTCTTAATATAATTTAAATACCTAAAGTGCATGTTTTTTGACGTGTTCTTGTTTAAGGTGTTTAATCTGTCATAACACAAATGCAGACTGACTTCTCTCTCTCTCTCTCTCTTCCTCAGGATATCTACAAATCTGCTTTCTTTTATTTTGAAGGCATCTTTTATGATGATAAAAGATACCCAGAGTGCAGAGATCTGAGCAGGTACAGTATTTGTAGATGTTGGCTAAGGAGAACCTTAAGGGGCAGGAAATTTATTTCATGTTGTTTATGATTTGTGGTATTTTTAATACTGGAATGTCTAGTATGAAGCTTGAAGGCTTTTCCTTATTATCTTTTCATGTTGAACTGATTTTTACATAGAAGTTTAACTTTGCTTGCTCTACTTACTACTTCCACTGACTTCCCTGCTGAAAAAAGGATGAAACCATTTTTTCCCTGCAATTTTGTGGATGTTGTCTACCTGGACTTTAGGAA
>NW_010558258.1:0-18378 GCF_000687285.1 Phaethon lepturus | reverse complement strand
GCTGCGGATGCGGGGAGCGTCTTCACCTCTTTAGAGCCGCGTCCGGGGTGAGAGTTTCATCCCTCGGCGCTCGCTGGCCACCCAGCCGCCATGTCAGCTGTGTTTAGCGTGTCTTTGACAAGAACATGAAAAGAAAAACCCGGTAGAGAATTGGCGTTTCAACTCTTAGTGGCGTGAGCAAAATATAGACTTTTTGTTTTGGCTTTGCTCTGGAGTAGTGATGGAGATCGTGGGCCGCAATGGCACCCGAAAGCCTCGCTCCTCTCTGCCAGGTTTTGCTGTTCGTGGTGTTGGCTGAGACAAAATTTGCTTCGTATTCCCAAACCGAGGGAAAAGCGTTCGCTGGTGTTTCTGGTGTGGCACCTGCCACAAGGGTGGTGTTGCCAGGGTCTCCCAGGCACTGCAGGAGCATAAATAATACTGTATACGTTAATTAGTCTTATATTGCCGTCTGCCAGGTGAAACGGGCATCCCTGTGGCTCAGGGACCACCCGCCTTT
Source organism: Phaethon lepturus (assembly GCF_000687285.1). Taxonomy (NCBI): domain Eukaryota; kingdom Metazoa; phylum Chordata; class Aves; order Phaethontiformes; family Phaethontidae; genus Phaethon; species Phaethon lepturus. The sequence goes on along the minus strand of NW_010558258.1, from coordinate 17,879 downwards.
GCCGGCATGCTGGGGTGAACTGTTTGCCCGCCTGAATCAGGCACCCGGGCTGCCTGGGACAGCGGCGTGAGCCAGCCTGCGTGTGACCCTGGGCCAGCGTGGGTGGCAAGTGCCCGTCCTCAAGGACCCGCACGAGGCTGAGAGCCTTGGGAACGGAGCTGCGTCTCTGTTCCCTCGTGTGCCGAAGCACCCTCCAGAGATTTCTGAGCCCACCGGCGCTGTGGGCGGTGTGTGAATTTGGCGTTCTGCTCGGCAGTGGGTGTGAAGAGACTGTGAGTTCTCATCAGCACTTTCATTACCTTAATAAAATTACTTCAGGTCTGTTAAGTTCTTTTGCAGAAAAATAAGACGTAATTGCATGTTTCGGTAGCTTCTCCTTCCTACGGGATCTTCTGCAACAGCCTGGATCAGGTGAGGAGCTGGTAAACTCTGCTCGGCACGGAGCTTCTATCAGGATGGCCTCTCTCCCCCTTGCATCCTCTTCGCTTTGACAGACACCGAGAAGTTATTCAGAGCTACGGTCTTTTTGACCGTTATATTGTGAAAGCTTTTCTCCTGTACGAGACAAGTTCTTACCTGAACTCACCCACTCTACAGAAATAGCAGTGCTAAGAAGTCCGAAATGAGGAGATTAAGAACTGGCATTCTTTTTACCCCATGGCTGCCATTCACCAAGATCTTCCAGCGTTCTCTACCATGCCTTACACTCCCCGATACCCTCGCTCTTACATCAGAGACTCTGTTCAAGTACTTTTAGCTTTGCACTCACCTGGGAGTTGTGCCTTCCAGGCCTGGATGGTCACCGTTTGGAGTCAGCGGCAGCCTGTAGACCAGTGCAATCCAGACTTAGCACCGTCTGGGCTCATCAGGGTTTGTTTCGTTGTGGGTTTTGCTTTAAAACTTATGTTTTTCCACACAGCATCTCTGATATGAAGTGATAAAGTGGGGAAGATCTTTCCTGACACCAGTGGTAGCTTGGTCAGAGCTCAAAGATCCTGGTACCCTTGGGATGGCTCAGTGACACAGGAGGTATAAGGGCTGTAGAGATCAAGAGAAAACTGCCTGGAAGCAAGTTGACATTACTGGAGAGTCTTGGAGCAGATGGTTGGATTAATGGATTAATTAATGAGTTAATCAGATCTTAAATTCTCTAAAGATCCCTGCAATAGAGATGGAGGCCACTCCCACGGCTGGGTTTTGGGAACAGTCCGTAATACAGGCAGACTGGTGCCTCCTAGCTGCCAATATTGCTTCACCAGGAGTGTCTGCTAAGCTTCTTGTTTCAGTATCTGCTGTGCACTGTCTTAGGAATATGGAAACCTCCTGACAAGTGTCAGTTGTTTTTTCCTGGGGTGGCTGTAATAACTGGCTCCACCTTTTCAATTCAAGGTGAATGCTGCACCCGCTAGTAACCAAAGTTGTTAGCAACATTGCTCGTGCCCTGCCTCCAGAGTAAAAGTTCCTGCTGTAGCGATCCTTAGCTACTTCCTTTGCTCCGCAGTCTGATACAGTGCAAAGGTCCTGGCCTTCAAGCACTGAGCCTCCAAGCACATGGATTTTGGAAGCGTTGCAGAGAACAAGAACGTGAGTACTCTGAGAGTGCACATGCAGCATCTTGCTAGCGAAAATATAAGTATGAAGGTCTGCAGCCCCTTTCCAGGTCATGGAACCAGCGCTCCGCGAATGAAATCCTAATTGCAGGAGGGGAATGGCAGCTGAAAAACCCATCTACGACCTACTCAAGCTCTGAAAAGCCGGCTATGCTCCTCCACCAGCGCTGCGGTGGGAGCACAGCATGGGGGAGAGGCGGCTCTGCTGGCTGGCACCAGCTGTTGGAGCTGTTGTGTGTCTCTAGGTGCAGCTGCAGGATAGGAATGAGAGGCTGTATGGGCTCGGAGACCTGCAGGAGAGGATGGAGAAGTTGGCCGGCTCCAAAACAGATCTGTCAGCCAGAATGGTCCTCAGTGAAGAGGAGAAGCTGAAGGTAAAGCAAATACTTTAGGAGTTGGAGAGAACTAAGCCGTGAAGCCGCGTGAGTAGATCTGCAGTGGAAAATCTGGTGGGGAATGTTGAGGCCTTTTACTAGGAGTGTGTGTGTTGTGCTCACATGCCCCAGTGCGGTCTGCTGAGACAGTATGTTGGCCTCAGAATTAGTCCATGGCCTTTCTAATGTCCTTTCTCTCTCCCAGATTTCCAAAGACCTCGTTGATCTCCAGATTGAGACAAACAAAATGAAGGAGCAGTATGAGACAGAGAACTTTGAACTGAAAAATATGGTATCCAAAAGTTTGAACTAGCCAATACCTTTATCCGGAACTGCAGTTTGTTACGCATCATTCCATCTTTGCTCTACTTGGCGTATTCTCTTGGCTTTAGCTAAAGCAATGAATTCCGCCCCCCGATGCCCCAGATTGCCATGAATCACAGAATCATTAAGGTTGGAAAAGGCCTTCAGGATCATCAGGTCCAACCATCAGCCCAACACCCCCATGCCCACTAAACCATGTCCTCAAGTGCCACGTCCACACGTTTTTTGAACACCTCCAGTGATGGTGACTCCACCACCTCCCTGGGCAGCTTGTTGCAATGCTCGACCACTCTCTGCGTAAAGGAATTTTTCCTAATATCCAATCTAAACCTCCCTGGCACAACTTGAGGCCATTTCCTCTCATCCTATCTCTGGTTACTTGGGAGAAGAGACCAACCCCCGCCTCGCCACAACCCCCTTTCAGAGTCTTAGTGTGCCAGAACCTGTTTGGCCAAATAAATGTCCTGTGATTGCTGCCGGTCCCTGCCACAGTCTAATTCTGCTGCCTCCCCTCTGCAGATACTGGCCCTGGAGAACCGTGTGCTGGAGCTGGAGCTCCGCAGTGAGAAAGTCACCAGGGAGCGGGATGCCTTACGGGAACGCCTGCACGCTCTGGAGACCAGTCGGAAGGAGCTGGCGGATGAGTACATCATTTTGAAAAGCAATTACCTGGCCCTAGGCAAAGAACTGGAGCAGGAGGTAAGACAAGCTGCAGCGTTTGCCCTGATGTTCTTGACTCCATCTCACAATTACCTGCTCTACAGACAGCGTGGCTGGCTTTGGGTTGCGTATCTGTGTCGCAGCTCAGGTCCAGTAAGGTTTTATCAGCTGCAACACAGCGTAGCTTGGGCGTGGGTTTGTTTTCAGACCCCAGGGGATTTCAGGTAACACCGTCACCTTCTAGCAGGGCTTGCAGAACCTGCTGCGCTCAGCAGGGACAGTGCTGAGCCCACGCTGACCCGCGTGCCATGCTCTTCTGGGCACCCCGCTGTCAGATCCTTTCCTTTTTTTTTTTTTTCCACGCCGCCCCAGATCCCTGTCGCTAGCAGTAACGAGGAGGTCACTGCGGGGCTGCTCGGAGTGCACGTTGCAGGTCCCTCTTGACTGCCAGCACCCTTTGTTTCCCATTTTTCTGCATGGCTTGCGCAGGCTGCACGTGAACGGATTGTAGTCGCTCTCATTTCGTATGGCGGCGGGAAGGGGCCCGGAAGTTTATGAGGTCGGCGAGTTTATAAAAACACTGGATGTAAGCAAGCTTTCTGGTTGTTCCTTAAAATATAGCGAATTTCCCGCTGGCCGTTAGCTTAGCAATTATTAAGTAAAGCCTTTTGGGCCCAGATTTGTGTATTTCTTTGGCAAGAATAGCTACTTCAATAGACCTTCCTCTCTTCCCTCCCTCTCCCCCCTCCCACTTCTCCTTTTTGAATTGGATCGGATGACTGACACCCTCCTGCCTCCTTCCCCAGCAGATAGTTTAGCTGGTTCAGCCAAATGACCTGGTTTACCGTTGCTGGCCGTGTGCAGAGCCTGTGGTGGCACGATGCAGGGCTGGGAACAGGCATGCTGGTTTAGACAGTGTCCAGTCTCTCTTTACGGTGAGCATCCATCTGCAGAGCTCTGGTAGAGGAGGATCCAAGGTTGTGATCATCCTCTTGCAAATGAGTGAGTTAGTGACTCTTGTGAAGCTATCACTTGTCTCCCATGAGCTGAAAAATGGAAATTTCTTCTGAGGAGGCAAGCGCAGCTGCTTGCAGGGGTGTGATTCCGCCCCGTCGTCCTGCTGGAGCACGAGGCAGAGCGCGTGCAGCTGACTGTCGGCAAGGCAGCATGCTGCTGAGACACGGCACCGCCAGGCTGCGGGCGTTCAGCGGTCTTGGTTGCTTCTTGTCCCCAAGGGGGTGCAATATGTTTGTCAAAAATTGGCTTTTTTTTTTTCAGGTGGCTGACATACCTAAATGATGGGTTTAACAGGTTGGTTGGCAATAATACAGTGTTTTCGCTTGGATCATGGAATGTTTCAGAGCGTGAACGCGCATGGATTCGGTTATGTGCCCTGATGGCATCCTGAAAAATTGGTGGAGCGGGGTTCAGAAGCCAAAGGTGATCACCTTGGTTGTAATTCGTCGGCTGAGGATTCTACCCCAGTTGCTTGGCTCTGACTACCAAATATCCCTGCCCGAAGCAAGCGAGGCTCCAACTTGGCAGGTCGGGACTTGTCACGGCGTGGGCCTCTTGCTCATTATTTTCCCAGTGTGGACTTTCCCAAAGGAAATGGGAAAAGCAGCCTGCGGTTCTGCCCCCTCCCCTTCCCCGGCGCTCTTCTGGGGAGACAATGAACCTTTTACACATTCCCAATTACAAGTGCTACTTGTGACCTTGCCAATATGTTGTCATGGCTGCTTGGCGCAGAAGCAGCTCGGTGAGCTCATTCACAGCCCCTTGTACGGGAGCGGTTAGAGCCCCTGAATTGTGGCGGCCCCCATTGTACGGCCCGATTCACACATCGCCCGGTGTCTGTCCCAGGCGAAGGAGCGCGGCGGAGCTGGCCTTTCCTGTCCCTGGGGAAGTGCCTTCCAGAAGATGCCAGCCAGTCACTTTGTGCCTGTTTTCTAACTCGCTGTAAATTCTTCCTTTTCAAGACTCTGACCTTTCCTCGACTCCCCGTTTCCTCCTCCTCTTTTGTTCGGCGGGCTTACGCCGTCTGCGGCAGCGGTACAAAGTGAGGCCGTCGGAGGGAACCCAAATGGCTGCGAACCAGATCCACGACGGGCTTTTCCCTGGAGCGGGGCCAGGCTTGGGAGCGCAGGGGAGGCAGCGAAGCCCATCGCAAACCTGGGACTGCCTCTTTCTTTGCCGAGCTGGTCCTTGTGCGCTTGTGTGACCCCCTCCGATCGAATTGTCGGGGCTGACAGCTGCAGATGGATCGTTTTCGGCTGGGGAACAAGCAGCCTGTCTCTGCGTAGCTGTCAGTTTTCACAGCTGTATATCTCACCTCTTTGTCAGCCTCTTTTCTCCTCTCCTCTCTCCCTCAGCCCACCCTGCGCTATCTTTTGATAAGCTATTCTCTCCACGGATGACTCAGATGACCTCTGCCTCCCATCCTCCCGATTCACTGCCATGGTAACAATTACTCAAGCTTGTCCCTAGTCATAAACCCCATCAAAGCTTTGTTATCTACATAGAAACCCTCCCGTGAGACATGAATTCCCCCAGTGTTCCTTCCAGATCACCTGTAACAGAGCCTTTCTCATTCAGATCCTCTTTATCTTTTGGAAATGTGTCACTTCACACCAGCACCGCTTTGAATCTCTCGCTGCCTACGCGGTGCTGTGGGCTGGCTGCTGCTGGAGGGATGCATTCAAACGGAACTGGAATTAGCTGGGTGGTGTCAGCCCAGATGGAGGGAGATTTGGCCCTTCTCTTACCTTACGGAGCCCAGCGCCGTTCTGAAGCCGTTGTACAGGGAAGGACGTGCCTGAAGCGCTGGGGAGTGTGTTGGTCTCTTCTCTCAAGTAACTAGTGATAGGATGAGAGGGGATGGCCTCAAGTCGCACCAGGGGAGGTTTAGATTGGATATTAGGAAAAATTTCTTTACTGAGAGAGTGGCCAAACATTGGAACAGGCTGCCCAGGGAGGTTGTGGAGTCACCATCACTGGAGATGATCAAAAAACGTGTAGATGTGGCACTTGAGGACATGGTTTAGTGGACATGGTGTTGGGTTAATGGTGGCACTTGGTGATCTCAAAGGTCTTTTCTAACCTTAATGATTCTATGAAGCAGTGTGGGAGGGTACAGGGTTAGAGTGAGGGGGGGAGGCTGGAGGTCGGGACGCAGAGGTGGTGGCAGAGCTGGGTCCAGGGCTGGGCTGGCACCGGGGTCTGTATGTGGATGCGAGAGCGAGATGAGCAGAGAGACTAGGGTTACACATGAATAATCCCGACGCCTGGCGATGATACTTACCCTGCATTTCCATGAGAATCAAAAAATCACTGATACTTCTGGACATATGAGAGAGAATTTAAAAATACAACTTGCTTTCAGGAGGGGATGTGAGTGCCTGCCTTGTGTACACACCAAGAGCAGCGGGCACGTGCTGAACAGGCAACGTGAGGAGCCAGCGGGGCAGGATTTCAGAAACTCTTTCCTTCTTGTTTCACCTGGCAGGTTGTGAAGACTGAGGAGCTCAGCCTAGAGCTGCTCAACCTGGCCAATGCGAGCGGTGGTGCGCTGTCTCTCCACTCGGAAGGTGAAGGTAAGGACCTCTCTGCCCGGTTACCGGCTCCTTGGAGAGCAGGGATCTAACAGGCGCCTTCTTCTGTCTCTTACCAAAACCAGCCAGAAGATGTAGTTGCCTCTGAACACGAGCGGCAAAAGCTGGAGAGAAATGTGAGTGTGTGGGGGTCTGCTGCTGGATCCCTGGGGAAACGGGGGGGGGAGTTTATTCTGACTGTGGCTGGCACCTCCTGGTGCTTACTTGAATTTTGTGGATGAGCTGATGCCTTGATTTTTTAAATTTTTTTTTAAGCTGTGCAGTTGGAAAATGAGTCTAGAATAACTCCAGCTCTTGTGCAGGCAAAAGCTGGGAGAGAGCAGTTGTGGTTCCCTGGGTCAGTGCCCTGGGTGAGCAGAGGCAGGAGTTTAATAGCCAGCAAGAGCAGAGGACGCTTACTGATTTTCTCCTTGCCGATACTTGAGAAAGATGGGGGTGATAAAGCACCCAAAACTGAGAGCATGGAGATGTTCCCTGCTTCCTTCCCACCTGCAGCCCGTGCGATACCATCTCGGGCTCCGCCACCAGCTCCTGCTGGGATTCTGACTCTCAGCACGAGAATTTCCCTTGGGAGAGTGACATGTGTGCAGTTCCATGTGCCCTGTCTCCAGAGCACGCACCGCTTCTGGTGTGCTACAGAGCACTGGTCCTTCCCGGTTAAACCTGTCCTTTCCCCAGTGTGTCACCGGTCAGCTGGACTTGTGCTTGGCTGGAGGCTCTACTCACTTCTTCCCCGTTCACAAATCCCTCTGGCTCATCTTCTTCTTCGTTTGTCCCTCAGTTGCTTGGAAACCAGGATCACCTAAAAATGGAGCTTGAAAAACTGAAGAAAACCTACGACTCGCAGCAGCAGAAGCTGGAAGAGAGAGTGTGAGTGTTTGAGGGCACGTCCTTTGGTTTGGCTGGGCATTTGTGGAGCTCGTTGCCGCTGAATTTGGTCCTTGGGAACAGGTGAGGAGGAAGCCTGCCTTTGGTGGGGTACAGGGGGGGAAATGATGGTTCACCCTTAGAAGTGAGGCCTGGAAGCAAAACCTGATGTTTTCAAGGCTCTTAAGAGGGTTAGCTGTCTGCTTAAGTCGGTGGTGTTTAGATACCCAATTGCCCTACACACCTCTGAAAATCCACCTTCTGTGCCGCACATGGCAAATGTGTGACAGCCCGGAGATGAGCCCAGCCATAGTCCTTACCCCCACAGCAGTTCTCCCATCGACAGGCTGGGATGGGGTCGGTGTCCCAGCGAAGGCTGCCACAGCCCAGATGCCGGAGAACTAGACCCTCTGACTGGGGAGGACGTTCGCCTTTGGCCGCAGAGGGTAGGCCGTTAGCCGAGGGGGGCTGGCAGCTGCTGCCGAGAGATTTCGGTCATCCGGTAGTGATTTCCTTCTCCAAGCTGGCTGTATTGGACCTACAGAGAAGTTGGGGGCGGGCGGGGGGAAGTGTAAAATAAACACACCTTCTTCCTGTGTGCCCAGGGTCGCGATGGGGAAGGAGCTGCAGGAGGCGAAGGGCGCGATTGGGGACACCCAGCACAAGCTGGTGCAGCAGTCAGCGGTAAGGGCAGGCTCCCTTCCAGCCCTCAGCACCCAGGACTGCCCGTGCTCATCCACTCCTCATGGGTGCCATGCGCTTCTCCTGGAGCTATCCATCCTGGGGTGGATGTCTTGTACTCCGATATGTCTCCCTCTCCAGGGAGTTTGTCATACCGAGGTGCTCCTCCCTGCGCAGTTTCCTTCTCCAGGGGTGTGATGCACGTGGTGGAAGGTGCCGTTTGCCACAGGTGGTGGGAGGAATTTTGTTCAGTGATATTTAGAAAGAGGTGGTGAAATCACCGGGGTGGGGATTGCAAATGACAGAAGGTAGCAGGGGAATAGAGACTGTAAACATTTCCAGTGTGCTCCTGTGAAAACCCAGGACCTTCCCAGCTCTACTGAAGCCGAATATCTGTCCCCCATCTCTGACGGAGCTTCTTAGTGTCCTCGCTTGGCCAGAGGGTGAGGGCAGCAGCCCGTGTGTTTGCTATGCCTAGGTGCTGCTCACCTCCCAGAGCCAGCTCCAAGAGGTGGAGGCAGAGAACTCCCGGCTGCAGCTCCGGCTGAAGGAGCTGAATGAGGAATATCGCTCCCGGCTCACCCAGTACATCAAGGATGTGGCGGTGGGTACCCGGTCTCTCCTTGATGGCTCTCTACTTCTTGCAGGCTGCTGCTGTTTCCCCTCCTTGCTGGGCTGTGTGGAGCGGAGCAGGCCGTGGGGCTTGGGGGGCCATGCTTGCAGCTGGAAGGGGGCTCTGCCCCCTCAGCTTGGCTGGGGGGAGGAGATGCCAGCCCCCTTCCTCCTCACCCAGATTTCCTGTATGGCCACACTAAACAGTCTGTGAGTTTCTGCTGGGACTTTCTTTCTTGGTCAGATTTACTTGGATTGAAGGATCCTCTTATTTACCGTGGCTGCCTTCCAGTTGGCTTCCACTCCCCATTGCCCTGACAACTTCCCTCGGCAGGCCCGGCAATGCCGCTTCTGGCTCTGTCGCCGCCTCCCTGGTGACTCGGCTGCTGTCCCTGCAGGGAGCTCTGCCAGCCCTGTAACGCCCGTGCCTGGGACCTGCCCTGGGAACAAGCACCTTTGATGTAGAGTAGGGCCCCTGGAGCATGGTGAGGGTCAGGAGACTAAGCAAAGCAATTTTTACCATTAAGAATAGTTTGATTTCTAACAGAGCGATGTTGAAGCATCTCCTAGTTAGCAGAGAGAGCGGGGAGCAGTGGAAAGAATATGGGACTAGAGATGGTAATTCCTGACGCCAACTCGTGTTTCCCTAGGTGGGTAGCTGATACTGTACAGATGCCTTCTCTGTCTTTAAGGGGCATGACGAAAAGTTAATTAGTCTTTCCTGCTCCTAGAGAATGGAAGATATTCCCTATTCGCTGTGCTGTTAGCACAAATATGCCTAGACCTTCTCTGCGGGAAATGGGTTACATGCCTTAGGGAATGACTTGATCACCTCAATTTCTTTCTCTGTGTGTTTAAAGGACTACATGGACAGCAAATCCAGCAACTTAACAGAGTCTAGCAAAGCCCCAGCTGATTGTGCTCACATGAAGCGCTTTGTGGACAGCATGCTGAAGGATATCAGGGCTTCCTACAAGTCTCGGGAAGAGCAGCTAGCTGGAGCGGCACGTGGCTACAAGAAACGCATGAAGAACTTGGTCAAGAAGCATGAGAACCTGCTGATTGCTTACGGGTAGGGCTAAGCCTGGGCTTAGGTGCTGGCTTAGCCCAGGGTCTGGGCTAACTCTCTCTCCTCAGCTTATTGCTGAGGACCAAGTGGAAGTGCCCCACAGCACCCAGCCTCTTGCCTGAGAGGGTGGCAAACAGGCCTCCCAGGTGAAGCAGAGGATGTGGAGCGCATGTTTATCTCCCTCCTCCAGACAAGCCAGGAGCAGGGTGTCTCCAGCTACATGTTGGGGTGCTCTGGATGCCCTGGAGCTGCTTTGTGTATACGTTTCTCCTGTGTAAAATTCAGGGTGAAGGATTGATTCCACATTGGATGGTGTGGAAATGCAAAGGTACCACAAATAACTGCTGCCTCTCAGTCTGTCTCTGCAGTGCTCTCAGCCCTGCTCCACAGGCTCTCGGCAGCTTGGGCTGTGGGAAGCAGCAGAAATTCTTGTAGCATAAAAGCCACAAGTATCTCTAGGACAAGCTCCCCTCAGAAACACTCCCAGGAATATTGTGCATAGGGCTGGGCTCTCCCACTTATCCTCTGCAGGTGGACTGGCTCTCGGTGGCCAGAAGCCAACAGGTCCCAAGCAAACCATCAGCAGCACTTAGTGGTGTTACCTGACCAAAGCTACCAGGGACTAACCCCTCCGGCACGTTACAGGCTCCAGCGAGAGCAGATCCGGTCCTTGGGCAGCAGTGATGCAGATTGTGGCCCTGCCGAGCTCCACTTTTCCATCACAGACCCAGAGCTGCTGACAAACACAACCCGGGAGCTAAACCGGCTGCGAGAGGGCAAAGCAAAACTGGAGACGCAGCTATGTGAATTGCAGGTGGTGGTGGCTGGGCTGCTGGCTTTCTGTGGGGGTGAAACTGGGGGGCAGTGGGGAGAGTCTTGCAAGCGATAGATTCAGCCCCTTCCTTGGGTATTCCCTGAGGGTTTGCTGTGCCTGTGGCACAGGCAGGGTAGCGCTCGCTCGCATTTTGGGAAGAGACGGGATGCCCAGGCAGCTCCCTCGTTGCTTCAAGCCTGCTGCGTAGGGGCGAGTTACAGTTAGACCCAGGAGGCTGGGCAGCCCCATAGACTGGGGTCAGCGAGCTCTGGGAAGGGCTGAGGAGTAGCAGATGTTACGGAAGAGCTGCCAGGCCAGCAGAATCACTCGCTACTAAAAGAAGAGGTAAGGGACAACAGGATGGGGCTTGCTTTGCCTCGGTGTGAATAGCTAACTGGGCAGGAGACCACAGCCAGCTCCACATCCTCCCACTGCTTCTGCCCGGGCAGAGACATGTCTCTTGATTCGCGTGAGATATATTTATTTAAAAATTCAGAGGATGGGGGACCTAAACCTTAAGGTTGTGCTGCACATCACTTCCTTGCCGGGGCACTGGTGGCTGTTGGAGTGCTAGGGACTGTGGTGAGATTGCAATGGTTTAATGCTTACAGGAATACTGTTCTTCCTTTGTCTTCAGAAAAGACTGGAAGAAATCTCTGGTGTTCCTCTGTCTGCTGAGCAGTAAGTGGTGTTTGTTTCTTGGGATATTTGTAATTCTGAAGTCTCCTTGCTGTGTGGATTGAGGAGTCTTTTCTTGCTTTGCTTGGAGATGATAATAAATAGGGAGAAGGCGAGCTGATAGGGACTCATCTGAGAAGAAAAGCTAGCTGTCTTCTCCACCCAGCGTGTCCTGCGGTGAAATGAGTTGGTCATTTGGGCCTTGATCCAAGAAAGCTCTTAAGTACATGTTTGATTTAATCATGTTTTTAGTCTCACTGATCTCCTTAGAAGCTGAAGTTAAGCATATGCCCAAGCGCTTTGGTGGATCACAACCTGAGAAAAGCAAGTGAAACACCACCAGTTTGGGATGGTCTTGTTTCTCCTCCCTCCCAGTGCAGAAGCTGGGCTGAAACCCTTAGGTGACCCTGTACTGATTGTGATGTACCCTGGCTTCCTGACATGCCCTTTATTTGCTCATTTTGATGGGTCTCTTCCCCCTGCTCCGTTATTCTGTTGAAACTCTATCAACTACAGCTGTGGAGAGGTGGAACAAAGCACAGGAGAAATCTGAGCTGGGATTTTTCAGCCTTTTAAAATGTGATAGCCTAGAAAAGACGTCAGGTATTTCGTTAACTGGATGCCAGCACTGCGGAATCGGTCAGTGCCTGAGCCACCGGGGTCTGGAGGAGCGTCCTGGAGAAGAGCTTGAGCCTTAACCAGGCTCTGCCATGTTCTCCACACTGAAAAACAGTAGTAGTCCTTGAACAGATGCATTAATTTTGGCAGACTTGCCACAGGAGCGAGTCAGAGAAGTACCAGAACCTGCATTTTAGTGATGCATCTTGTTGTTAAGGTTTTTATAGCTGCCAAGAGACTCTACACACTTCAAACACTTGTTTTCTGTCTGCTGATGGGTCTTACCCATGCCATTACCTCATTCCTCTAGCTAGAGACACGAAGCCTGGTGTTCCTGCAGCACTTCGGCTCTATCTCCTGCTGCTTCTTGTCTTTACCAGCCGTGTGGCTTCAGTGTTTATTGTTCGCTTCTGCTCCCGTGAAATCTCAGCCGTAATTTCCCCTGTGCCTGGGCCTGGAGGCTGCATCCACCAGAGGGAACTCTGGCAGCCGCAGCGGAGCAGCTCTTGGAGCACAATGCATTCCTCCCTTCATACAACCCAAATTCCCCGAGCATCAGATGTGACCTGTATTTTGCTTATTCAGACTGGGACAGACTAGGAAGAACTTTCCCACGGCTGGGCTGCACAGACAGCTCACCTATTGCGCTCAGCGACCAGAACGGGCGGGTTTGTGCTCAAACATGAAAAGCACCAGCGTTTGGCATCGCTCGCTCTCGATTTCCATCAAATTCAGTCCTGCAGTGTCAGGTTAAGGACTCTTTCTGCACGGAGTCCTCTGATGTATGAGTGTTGATGTGAACTTGGAAGAAATCCAGCCGTGGCAGCGGGGAATCCCAGGTTGGCAGAAGGGCTGTGACTCTCGTGCCCGGGCACAGGGGTGGCACGGCGTGCCCTGAAGTTTGGGGCAGCGGGAGAGAAAAGGTTCAGAGCGCTGGGGTTTATGCGTTGATGGACACGAGTTTTGTCCGGCCTCTGAACAGAGCTGTGCGACCTGCGGATGGGTTGGATTTGAAGGTCTGTTCATGATCAAATTCTGCTTTTCTCTCCTAGGCAGCTGGATAAGGAGGGCTGGGCAGAGGTCAGGAAGCAGCTCCGGGAGTTCACACGCACCACCCAGGTAGAGCTCTAGAACAGCCCATCTGAACAAAACCTTAACCCTCACCCACACGTCAAAGATGTGCTGCCCCAGCTGGGAGCAGGGAAGCTTTCCACGGAGCCCTGAGTGGCTTTGGCCTCAGCCCACCAAGTGATGCCAGCAGGTCCCCGGCCGTGCCACGGCTGTACTCCCCTGCTACTAAAAGGAGGAGAGCAGCCCTTATGGCTGCTCATTGCTGGACTGTATTGCTCCCTCCCTGGCTTCAGCACAAGCATTTAGGCATCTGTATAACAAGCTGGAACTAGATTTGACCTGATTCAAGTCTAACTGGAATCTGAATCACCTTCCCAGTCTGGTTCCCCCTGGGTGCAAGGATACTTGTGCTGCACTCAGGAATGGGATGGCCCTGAGCGGGGAGGAGAGTGCTCTCCATCCCCAACGCTGCCCTCCAGCACCCATGAAACCGTGGTGCTGCTCGCTGGGAGTGGCCTTGGCTGAGGTGGGGTTTGCTGGCCACAGTGATGGCAGCAGTGGGGAGAAGGACTGGTGCTGGGATCCCTGACCGCCACAGGCGCGGAAAGGGCTTTGGAAATGAAGCAGAGGTTATTTTCTGTGGTAGACAAGGCTATAGATGTCCCACCAGCCTGTTTCTATATCATGCCTTCCTCTGTCCACGGTGACCTGAGGAAGTGCTCTGCCATTCTGTGGTCACGTAAAGCTAAACCCCTAAATTGTGTGTATCTCCGTGGCCAAAAGAAGGGAGATACCGTGGCCAAGCTGCTGGAGCGCAGTGCTGGGAGCAGATCCTGCTCCTGGCTCTGCTGTGCATCTCAGGGGGGTGAGCTCAGTGAAGCACCTCAGATCCTCCTGGTGACACAGGGATGTGCAGCTAATTGGGTAAGGTGATGATCTACTGCCCAGAGACACTGTGCAAAAAACAAATGGTTGGGTTTTTATCTAAAAGGGAAGATCATTTCCCTTTGTACCAAACTACCAGTGGACAGATGTGAAAGCTGTCTGCGTCCGAGTGCCAAATCTAGCGACTGCTCCGCCAGTTGCCTGTGAAGCTGCTGGGGGAGTTAATGATGGCTCGGCAGGCAGGGGCTGCTGCCTGTCCTGGGGTGGCCCTGGTCAGGGAAGGCTGCCTGGTCCACCCGGCCGATGCCCTGGCACGGTGGTGCCCACAGAAAGCTGTGCAGTCATCGCTGGGCTCCGTTCCCCCAGCGCATCAGTTTTCAGTTGCTTCTGTAGCCTAACGCCAAGCAGAGGATCTCGCCCGGCAGAGGGACCAAGCAACTTCACTCCTGTCTCACAGAGCTCGCTGTTTTCTCCGTGTTTCCTTGCCTCTCCAGGAGGATTTGGAGCAGGAGAGGAGCCAGCTGCTGACTCGGGCAATCGTGGCAGAAGAGCAGGTGTCGGAGCTGCAGGAATACATAGATAAGCATCTTGCGAGGTGAGATGGTAGCATCCCCCTTCACAGTTTCCCTGCTTTGGGCTCCAAGTTTATCTCCCAGGCTAATTGCCGGTGACATCGCCATGCCTGCCACGCTGTCGGCGCCTGACCTCGCCACTGCCTTCCCACAGCGCTGCCGGCATGGCTGATGTCCTGCAGCACGTCCAGCTGTGTAGGCAGCTGCCACCATCCCTTGTTCCATGGGCAGAACAGTGGGGGAGCATCTGGCCTGCCCAGCTGCACATATTCTTCCCTGTGTGCTCGCCCATCCTTTGAGGGAAGCTAAAAGAGGGCTTGCCTAAAATCTAAAGCCTTCCAGATCTGTGGTCCTCTCTGCCTTGGCACATCAAACCCTGAAGCAGATGCTCGGGCAAAGAAGGGCGAGAAGGTCTGTCGGAGCAATGGTCCAGCTGCGCCTGCTGTAACTCCCCAGCCAGCTCGGCCGTGAAGTCTCGCAGGCTTTTGTTGCTGGTATCCTTACCTGGCAGAGCCGACAGACCCCTCTTCCTCGGGAAAAGGCTGTGGTTTTCTATCTGCCGGGGCTCAGCTCCCGGCGTGGCTCCGTGCCCGGGCTGGCTGCTCTGCGTTAACTGACGCTGCGTGTCCTGAGCATGCAGCAAACACAAGGCAAAGCGTACATTTAAATTCATCGCTCCCGTGTGCGAGCCGTCAGCGGGGTTGTGACCACGCGGCCAACAATGGTGCTGCCTCCCTGTTGCAGGTACAAGCAGGAGATCCTCCAGCTGAGGAAGCTCGCCGGCAGCGAGGTGCTGCGTGCACCCAGCGCTGGGGCGGCCGATACTCTCTCGCTGCCCAGAGCCAGAAGGACAGTCAGCCACCAACCGTAGCTCTGCCCCACAGCTCCGAGAAGCGGCACGACGATAGGAAAGAGCGGGATTTAAAAAGAAGGAGCTTTTCTGTGGCGTGGGCTGGCTGGGGCAAGTATCCTTCCCTGGCTGAGAGCTGTGAGGCACAGCGAGGGAAACCACGTGGGTGTTCTCGGTCTCAAATTAACAGTACTAAAATGGGATGAGACAACTGCGTCTTGTCTATCCTGACCCCTCAGCTGTAGGAATTCTGCTTTTCCTGAGCACATCACAGCTCGGGACACGGGGTCAGGCTCCCAGGCAGCTTTTTACTGTGGGGCTGCAGGGAGAGGTTCCCATTCCTGCCTCCTAGGATGCTGCTGTAACGTTTCTCCTGGGTCAGACCTAGACCGGAGCCCAAGGGCCAACTCCGCTCTTGCCTTTGCTCCCCTCTCCGCTTCTAAGAGATAAGGGCAGGGCTGGTTCAAGCTCGGCTTTGGTCTAAGAGGATAGACAAAGGGGATGACCTGCTCTTTTATGGTGGGAAAACCTTTTTTCCCCTCTGAGTGGAAAAGGGAATGTTACAGAAGGTGCGCAAGGCCAAACTGCTCCCTCAGCAGAAGGTGAGCTGGACAAACTCCCTCCCGAGCTGCCTTCAAAAGACGGTGGAGCAAAACCTGAGGCTGGGAGCAGTGGCTGCTCTGGCTCCAGGAGCACCCCGCAGCTCGAAGGCCAAGCACAAGGCTCAAGGGAAGAACCATCCAAATGTTTATTTTGAAAAATTAAAAGAGGCACTGGACACTTAGCCCTTAAATCCTGCAATAATTCCAGCATTTCTAGATCTGGTTTTCCCCTCCCTCGCTTCCCCCAAATTGCCTGCTCTTTGGAAGATGAGGAGGGACAGCCACCCTGAAAAAAAAAAAGCCTGGCCAAGTATCCCTCTCACTGCTGTCCTGAGCTGAGCCCAGCGGCTGGAGAGGCTCTGACCACTACCAACCCTTAATGCCAAGCTTAACGAGGCTGCCGTTAGACCGGGCTTCCCTCTGCGCTGCTCTGCGCCGCTCGCCGCACCTCCTTCATGTCATAGGCCCAGACTTGCTCCAGGCCTTGCCCGAGGGTGCTGGTGGGGGTCCAGGAGGGGAAGGGGAAGCGTCCAGCCACCACCCGGGCTTCGTCGGGGAGTTCTGCAAGGAGCTTGGCAGCCAGGGGAGGTTTCTGGGGAGAGAGAGAGAGCCAGGGCCAGGCGGCCTGAGGAGACAATCACGTAGTGGCAGTGCCACCAGGGACCAGAGGGCAGCTTCTCGGCATGGCTGGTGGGTCCCAAATAGGCAGCATCAACCAAAGACCCTTCCAAAATGCAGGGCTGGTACTAGCCCTGTGTATGGTGGGCACTGGGAACACATCTGAGTGGTGCTGAGCTCCAAACTGCTCAGACCACTGCAAGACACCTTGCTCTGCCTCACCAAGACCGATGGTGGAACATGGACTGTAACAGGCCCGGTGAGGGACATGGGGATGGTGCTCGTCCCTCAGGAAGAGGTGTGGAAGACATCAAGACAGCGTGACATCCGTCAGCTGCAATGGGCACAGGCTGCGTCACTTGGAAACCACACGCCCGTTTGGCTTTCTATTCCAGCATGAGCATCTCTGGGACTGTCTTTACCTCTGGTCTCATCTTTGTCGCTCTCTTTTCTAAGAAAACCCTCCCTCAACCTTGCTCAGAACAAGTTGGGGTGCCAGAGACCGACTTACCACGCTGGGGGCCAGGAACACGATCACATTGGAGCAATCGGAAAGATTCACCTTGAAAGAGAAGGAAAAGGGAAATGAAAGAAGCAACAGGGAGAGGGGGAGCAGCAGGGGGAACCGTTCCAGTGGCCGAACACTTGGCGGGCCATCTTCTGAACCTCGGAGGAAGCAAAGATGTCCCACAACGTGCGGGATGGCGATGTGTTGGTGTGAAAGCAGCACCTCTTGCAAAACACCTGCCTCCAGCACTGTCACAGAACCATGTTCCCTGCTGGCTTTTCTCCGGCCAGGCTGCGGGTACCTGATGCCGACTTTAGGAGGACATTTACGATGGCCACCCTGTGTCAGCAGCACCTAAGACCTCTTTTCAAAGCTGCTGCTGGTGTTCCCCTGGAAAGGAGGATGGTTTCTCCATCTCATGGGAGCAGCGTGGGTCAGGGAAGGAGCAACCATCAAGCAAAGGCCCTCTGGAGACACAGACCAAGCCCTGGCCCTGCCCTAGCTACAGCCAGACCCTCGGAACGCTGTTACCTTCCACAGATCTTTCTTCAGGAAGGAAACCTTCCCATGGTACCCAGCCTTCCAGGCCCGGTAGTTGGAGAGACACAGCAGCCAGGGGTTGAGCTCATAGCCAACGGCTGGTCTCAGACCTTGCTTATAAGCCTCTACCACCTGGAGAGAGAGAGAGTTGCAACTAAAATGAACCTCGGTGTTGAGTTTGGGGGACAGTTTGGGGGGGCTGGGGGCTGTTGCCCAGCTCCACTCCCTCCCTCCTGCTGGCTCATGGGCAGGGTGATGTTGGTCCTCAACACCTTCTAGGTGCAAAGGCTCTTTCCTTCTAGAGTGGTCCTTCCC